>NC_133617.1:693001013-693061013 GCF_048593235.1 Sminthopsis crassicaudata
TGTGGTGTATGTAGTATGCGGTAGTATGGAGTATGCTGTATGTAGTAGTGTGTATTATGCTGTATGTAGTATGTAGTGTGTTCTATGTAGTATGCAGTAGTATGGAATATGCTGCATGTAGTAGCATGTATTATGCTGCATGTAGCATGTAGTGTGGTGTATGTAGTATGTAGTGTGCTGTATGTAGTATGCGGTAGTATGGAGTATGCTGTATGTAGTAGTGTGTATTATGCTGTATGTACCATGTAGTGTGGTGTATGTAGTATGCAATAGTATGGAGTATGCTGTATGCAGTAGCATGTGTTATGCTGTATGTAGCATGTAGTGTGGTATATGTAGTATGTTGTATGTAGCAGCATGTATCATGTTGTATGTAGTATGCAGTAGCATGGAGTATGCTGTATGTAGTAGCGTGTGTTATGCTGTATGTAGCATGAAGTGTGGTATATGTAGTAGCATGTATCATGCTGTATGTAGTATGTTGTATGTAGTATGTAGTAGCATGTATTATGCTGTATGTACTATGTAGTGGCCTGTATGACTTTAGCCCCATTGCTCCTGTGCTCTCAAACATGTGGCGTGGCCTGCTCCCCTCCCCCATTCCCCGGTACACTTTTTGCTTCTGCTTTGTCCAACTTCTCTACCGCCTGGCTCCGGGTTCATCCACAGGGCTGAAGGCTTTCCCACCTGTTCGAGGGCTTGCTCTTTAATTTTCTGGGCTGACACATAAACTCTGGGAAGCTTCAGACTTTCCAACTGGTAGAAGTTCTTTGGATTCTTTAATTACCTTAATACCCAGACCCCCTAGTTTGGAGCTTTTAAGAGAGTGGAATGTTTCTGCTTTGGGGGAACTAATTAACAGATTGTTTTCATTATGCTTTTAAGTAGAAGAAGCAGGCAAAGATTGTTGCCCATGGTTTAAAAGGGGCCATTTTCCAGACGCTTATTAGTGCTTATCCAGAGAGTTCACCGTGCTGGTTGATTTTAAAAGATACGGGGACAAAACACAACTTAATAACCCCCCTTTGAAGAATCTGAGCCTGGACTGCGGTCTGACAATTTTTTCATATCTTTGAGGTGACTCAAAGCCCTTCCAGGCCAGCCTACGGAGCAGGTGGCTGGCTGCCTAAGGCTTAACTGCTGCCTGTGAGAGCAGCTCGGGTGGAAAATCTGGGCGGGGTGGCTGGGGACATCCGGAATTATGAGCTGCAGGAGACAGATTCAGGAATACAGAAGAAAGTGGGCATTTTTATTTGTTTGTGTTTTTTTTTTCCACCTGCTGAGGGATTTAAATAAATAGAAAGGCACAAGCCTGTTTTCCCCCTCACATTTTGGCATGTAGGCCAGGGTGAACATTAGGATTGGGGGCATATGGGGCTACAAACTGTGCAGTCTCTGGTCTTTGAGATAAGAGAACTGGATTTCATTCCTGGTTTTATTATTGATCAGCTTGAGCAAATATCTTTTTCTTTCAGGACCTCAGTTTCCCTAAATGAAAATGAGGCACCATTATACAATGAAAAAAATATTGTAGTCAGGGGACTGAGACCTGGGCGACTGTACAAGTCCCTGGCCTTTACTTCCCCATCTTTAGAATGTTTGGGCTAAATGGCCTCCGAGGGCCCCTTCCACTCGCAAAGTGTGATTCTATCAGTAGTGGTTTCCAAGGTCTCTGTTACAGCTCATACAGATGGCGATTCAGAGATTCTTTCCTCCCTCTCCAGTGTTTCTACCAGAGACGGAGAAGGACCATCTCCCTGACTGAGAGGATGACTTCTCCTTATAGCCAAATCCGTGAACTGTGACAGCAACGCCTTGTGGCTGATTCACATCCTCTAGACTCTCGGGGTCGGCAGGACAGAGAGAAAAGAAAACTTGATTTAGATTCAGAAGACATGGGTTCAGAGGAGAATCATTTTAGAATGGTGTTAGGATTAGGTGATCCTGAAAGTTGCATCCGACACTAGAGCACTGTGCGTCTACAGACCTTTATATAAGATCTTATATAAGATCTGATTCTTAATAATGAACTGCCCCATTGAGTCATTCACTTACATTTGTTCAATTCTATTTTTTTTCTTTCTCATTTTTTTCCTTTTGATCTGATTTTTCTTGTGCAGCATGATAAATGTAGAAATATACATAGGGAAACTGCACATTAAAAAAAAACATATATTGGATTACTTGCTCTCTAGAGGAGAGGGTGGAGGAAAGGGAGTTAGAAAAATTTGGAAACAAGGTTTTACAAAGGTGAACGTTGAAAATTATCTCTGTATATATTTTGAAAATAAAAAGCTATTATTTAAAAAAAAATGAACTGCCTTTCTGGCTAAGTAGGAATAGAAGCAATTCACTATGCTATGAGCTAATTATTGGCTATTCATAACAACAGTTAGCAGTTAGATAACGCTTTAAGGTTTGAAAAGCACTTTACAAATATCTCATTTGATCTTCATAATAGCTCTGGAAAGTAGATGCTCTCATTATCTACATTTTATAATTGAAGAAACTCAAGCAAACACATTGTCCAAGGTCACTCACCCAGTAAGTGTCTGAAGCTGCATTTGAACTCTGATCTTCCTAATTGCAAGCCCAGTGCTTCATCCACTGTGCCACCAGCATCTCTGCATACTCAGCCCCAAGGGTGGTAGTTGCTACCATCCTTGTTGGAGCAGAGAAGGGACATTGTTGGCCCAACCCCTGAGACACTTTGCTCCCTTCTGAAGTTCTGCAGAGAACAGAGTGCCCGCTTATCTTGCTTTCTACCTTTAGGTTTTGTTGATATCATTTACCTTGATACTCAGGTTATCCTGATGCCTTTTCACCAAGACTCATGCTTCTGAAACCTTGGGGATGCTATAACATTAATTTCCAGATCATAATTTTTTAATTTAATTTAGTTTTTACAATATGTCTCTTTAAAAAAAAGAAAGAATAATATAGGATATTATGGGAAGATTGAAGGCCTAAAGTTAGCGGTAATATACTGGATCTTGTATAAGTTGCATAATCTTATTTGCTTCAGTTTCCTCAAATGAATTTGAGAAAAAATGGCAAATCACTTTCTGCCAAGAAAACACCAAAGGGAGGACATAGTTGAAACAACCAAACAATGATAATTTACTGGAACCTCCTCCTTTATTAACTACCATTCATGTAGTAATTTCAGTATTACAAAGTACTTTATGTTATCTGAATCACTTGATAACTCTCATTCTCATTTTACACAAGGGATAACTGAGGCTCTGAGAGATAATGTGATCTAAGCTACTCAAAAAACAAGATTTGGACTCCAATCTCATTCTGAGTCCCTCACTAATTCACTGTGCTAGCCTGTGTACTAGCCTCCCTCACCTTCCATTCTGTTTAAAAATATTTCTCAAGTACCTCTAAGGAGCAGGATGGGTGATGGAGAGCTTGAACAGAGCACAGCCCTGCCCTCAGGGAGTTTATGGTCTAATGGTGGGCCTGAGGAGTGGGGAGGAGCATCCCCAGCTTTGGCCAATGTTGACTGTCTTCAAAATTGTGTTGTCACTGTCACAGATTTCTGTCTCTGCTTTCTCATTCGCCTTAAGTTCTTCAAAGAGATTCAACCTTAAGAGGAGGGAAATGGAGCTCAGGTCTTTGAAATGGCTGTTTCCACCTGTCCAGCCTACCAGTCTTGGAGGGAACTCCTTCCCTGAATGTAGCCCTTTCTTGAGCACCAAGGATAGCAGATCTTCTCATTCAATGTTCCTATTTTACAGATGATGAAATTGAGACCCAGGAGGCCACGTAGGTAATAAATGCCAGAGTCATTGCAGAAGAGCTAGGTGATGCCATGGATAGAGCTCAGGATCTTAAGTCAGAAAGACCCGAGTTCAAATCCATCCTCAGACACATAATAATAGCAATGTTTATCTTCTCATTATCAGTACTTGCTTGCAGTGTCAAGTACTATTACTGCACTACTATTATTACTCTTATTGCCACTGGGCAAGTCATTTGTCCTCTGCCTGCCTCAGTTTCCTCATCTGTAAAAAGGAGATCATAACAGTACTCACCTCCCATGGTTCTTGTGAGGATCAACTGAGATCATATTTGTAAAAAACCCTTAGCACAGTACCAATACACAGTAGATGCACCCTAATTCTAGCCCAGCCTTCTGAAAGGATTCAGACAATAGAATTAAAAAAATTTTGCAAGCCTCTTGGGTGCATCTAAAATGTAATTTTAATTGCTTTACACAGTCTTTCCAGGAATGTATCCCTAGGATGAGATTTGGAGTAAGGAGGGCTGATTCAGGTACCCACAGATCCAGGTTGTAGGCAGCCTTCCCAGCAAAACCCTCAGAATAGTATTAGGGCAAGACTCCAGCAAGGCTTTTTTTCCAGCTGTCCCAGCCAGAACACGCTTGTGCTCCATTTCCTGTGTCCTGGGCTCTGCAGGAACTGGAGATGCTGTTCTGCTTCGTTTGTTAATCAGCCATTATTCAAACATGTGTTTGCACAAGTCAAGTTATCAAACAGTATCAATTGTGTATGAAAATGACTAGGTGCAGCTCCAGAGCTCGTCGTTTGTAGCCAAGATTTAATTGCAAGGTTAGTGAAGAGAGGCCCACACTGATTGCTTTAGTTATGCAATGTGTGTGGATTTCTAAAATATACTTTTGGCTCATGCCTTCTCTGATGTATGTTTCCCAGATGCTTAATGAGAAAGGCGTTTTCCACTTTCTTACTCTTTATTACAGAAACAAAACAAAGCAAAAAAACTTTCTCTCTGTGGCTTAGTATTGAATCCCATGCACCTTTTTCTTGGGACGTGAAATCCACAATCCCTTTGCTTTGTCCCAAATCTGCAAAGGCTTTTCCTTGTCAATAACAGGAGGCTGAAACACCCTCTGGAGTCTCAGCCTATGGAAACTAAAGGAAATTTATACTTTCCCTTCGGTGGAATTTTAAATCAAGTTGATTTGCATCAATTTAAATTACTAGCCAGGGAGACCAGTTATAAATAGTGCCTTCCTGCTGTGAAGGAACCAAGAACTCATCAAATCCTTGGTTCCCCTTGTCTATGAGATGGATCTCTGTGAAATGGACAGCTACATAGGAAGCCATGTTGGTGATAACCTTAATATAGCACCTCTGAGCTGGAGAGGATCTTAGCGGGCCGGCTAGCACATCCCCCGCTCAGCGGGGAAATGCTTTCTAACATCCCCAACAGGTGGCCCACCAGCTTCTGCTTGGACCCTTCCATGGGCTGGCTCCAAGGCAAGTTTCCCCCCCATAACTCAGATGCAGCTTCCATTTTTAGAAAGTCGACATGATCCATTTTGAAGTTGTGATTTATTTTGATGTTTTATGCCTTCTTCAGATTACTCAGCCATGATAGGGTTATTATGTTTAACCAAGCTGATAGAAGTAGATACTTGTCAGTCAGTTTTCAATTCCCAACTGTTCAAATCTTTGATCTCTGAGACAGAGGAAGGGAATAGGGGAGGACGGGGAGATAGTTTTGCTGGGTTATATAGTGAGAATATATATCACAACAAGAAAAATTCAATTCTTTTTTTTTTTTTTTAAAGTAAAGCAATATGCTTATCTTTTGATTACAGGGAACATATGTACTGATTTTTAGGAAAAATCTTATATTGAAATGAGTTTGTAAAAGCAAAAATTGGACTTTGAGCCAGATTGATATCTGAATTTAAAAAAATGTGTTGTAACTCAGTGTTTACCTTCTTTTGGTTTATTCAAAGACTACAAAAATAGTTTCCTGCCTTTTTTTTTTAGTTCCAAATGATTTGTTATTTTAGGATATTGAAATTGTCCAAAGAGAGAACATTTTCTAGCCACGTATATAGATGATGCTATGTATGTTAGGGACCAGATCACTATTTCAATAGCCTCTGATGAATCCAAGTGCTTAAAAGAACAACTACACTGATGGGTTATTTCCTCTTACATCGACAAATTATCCCTTCCCTCTCTCCTCCACTTCCTTTCCCTCTTATCTCCTCTTTTCTCCTTGTACCTGTATCAGAGCCAGCTCTTCTTTGATATTGGTAGTTAAGGCCAATCATATTGATTAGTATGAATATTCCAAGAAAATGAGCTGGAAATGATGTATGTCTCATTGTGATTCTCTTAATAACATTGATATATAAAAAGACCTCTTCCTTCTCTTCTCCTCCCTGTTCCTCTGCTCACTTTTATAATATTACTCTATGCTTTACAAAGCACTTTTTTCACATAATCTTGTGAGGTTAGGTAGTAAAGGTTTTCTGAACTCATTTATGAGATTCTTAGGCAAACCAGAAAAAAAAGTATCTTTCCTTAAGAATCATGCAGATGTAGTCAGGATACCCACTTTTGAAGAGGAGGACCTTCCAAGTAACTGCCAGTAGAAGTCAATAAAGAAAGGTGGCTGAAGAGAAAGGAGAGCTATGATGGCTGAGTCCATCTCTCCTTGGGCTATAACTTGCCTGAATTGTGCCCGTTTAAGACTCTTCCCTTCCACTTTCTTCTTTTTCCTAGACCTGTAAATGACACTGATTTTGAACCAACCCTGTTTTAGTTTTTACATGCAGAGCGGCAAAGGTTGACATCATAAAAGAGAGCAAATGATGGCGAGAATGCTGGCTTTTTAGTTAGAGGACTTGAGTTCAAGCTCTTGGGACCCTTCCATCTCAGGATTCACTGTACTGAAATTTGTCTTCTCCAAAGTCACCAGTGACCTCCTGGACATCTATTCATTGGGTATTTTCTTCTCTCCTCCTTTCTTGAATATTGTACTGTTGGCTCCTTCCTTTATTAAATTCTTCCTTCTCTTGACTTCTGTCATTAAGCTCTCTTTCTTGGTTTGCTACCTCTTTCTCACTCAGTGTTCCACTTATATAACGTCTAGTCTTTTATTCTCTGCTTTTGTCCAGAATGCACTGCCTCTGCTTAGAATGTACTCTTTCCTCACTTTGGTCTCTTAGATTCTCTAGCTTCCATTCCCAACTCAAATATTATCTCCCACGGGAGATCTTTCTTGATCCCCTCCTCCCCAGCTGAAAAAGTGAATCTCTTCTAAGCTTCCATTCTTCCTCTCTCATATTTCTTAATACTTTTGAATCTCTGGATGTCCTACTATCATTTGAAGGTCAACACATGCAAATATTCAAAATCCACAATTCACTTAATGATGTCCCTATTCTTATTAAGACTCAGAATCATCATATTGGAGTCCCCTGTCCTATGCCCTTTTTTTGATCTCTAGTGACCTCTTAGAAACTTCATCAATTTGCATTAGTTCAGTTATTATCTATATAGATGAGTCCCAGATGTAGTCTCTCTTTTTCTTTCTTCTTGGGTCACCAACTGTCAGTTGGACATTTCCAAATGGATAGCCTGTGGCCATGTCAAAAGTCAACCCCCTAGGTTATTTAGACCTGCTTTTGTGTTCTGTATATGCCCCATTAGAAGTTAGCATCTTGAGGACAAAAGTTTCACCATTGTCTCATATTATTTTAGATTGTTAATATATTAACAAGCATTTATTAAATATCTAGTATATATTAGATACTAAAACAATATGGTATATCTCTCTTGATGGCCCTGTGCCACCATCATTCTGGACACATTTTTTTTTGAGCCCTCTTTTCATTTCTCTATCTTTATCTTTATTGATCCTTTTGGAGATTTCATCAATTTCTATGAAGATAACTCCCAAATGTATATCTTAAGCTCTGATTTTTTTCTCTGGTGCTCTAGTCCCACATCACCAACTGCTTGGGCATCCAAACACATATGGGTCTCTTGTAGACTCAACATGTCTGAAATATTTCTCTCTTCCACCACCTGTCCCAACTATTCAACCCAAATCTTTTCTATAATTGCCTGTTTCTGTTGAAAGCAAAATACCCATTCTAGTCAAATAAAATCGGAGTCATCCTTTATTCCTCACTCCCCATCCCATCCCCAACAATCCAGTCAATTATCAAGTCTTATCCATTTCTTCCCTACAACAGTTGGAATCCATCCTCTTCTCTCATCACCTCCCTTGAACTATTATAATAGTTTCTTAATTTTTTTCCCCTCTACCTTGAATGTCTTCCTTTTCTAATCCATCCACCAAAGTGACTTTCCTTTTATTTTTTATTATTGTTTTTTTTTACTTAATAATTTTTATTATATATATATATTTTTATAATATTATCCCTTGTATTCATTTTTCCAAATTATCCCCCCCTCCCTCTATTCCCTCCCCCCGATGACAGGCAATCCCATACATTTTACATGTGTTACAATATAGTCTAGGTACAATACATGTGTGTGAATATCATTTTCTTGTTGCACAATAAACATTAGATTCCGAAGGTACATGTAACCTGGGCAGACAGATATTAGTGCTAACAATTTACATTCACTTCCCAGTGTTTCTTCTCTGGGTGTAGTTGTTTCTGTCCATCATTGATCAACTGGAAGTGAGTTGGCTCTTCTTTTTGTTGAAGATTTCCACTTCCATCAGAATACATCCTCATACAGTATTGTTGTTGAAGTATACAGTGATCTTCTGGTTCTGTTCATTTCACTCAGCATCAGTTGATTTAAGTCTCTCCAGGCCTCTATTCCTCCTGCTGGTCATTTCTTACAGAGCAATAATATTCCATAACCTTCATATACCATAATTTACCCAACCATTCTCCAACTGATGGGCATCCATTCAACTTCCAGTTTCTAGCTACAACAAAAAGAGCTGCCACAAACATTTTGGCACATACAGGTCCCTTTCCACTCTTTAGTATTTATTTGGGATATAATCCCAGTAGTAGCGCTGCTGGGTCAAAGGGTATGCACAGTTTGATAACTTTTTGGGCATAATTCCAAATTGCTCTCCAGAATGGCTGGATTATTTCGCAACTCCACCAGCAATGTATTAGTGTCCCAGTTTCCCCACATCCCCTCCAACATTCATCATTATTTGTTCCTGTCATCTTAGCCAATCTGACAGGTGTGTAGTGGTATCTCAGAGTTGTCTTAATTTGCATTTCTCTGATCAGTAGTGATTTGGAACACTCTTTCATGTGAGTGGATATAGTTTCAATTTCTTCCTCTGAGAATTGTCTGTTCATATCCTTTGACCATTTATCAATTGGAGAATGGTTTGGTTTCCTATAAATCAGGGTCAGTTCTCTATATATTTTGGAAATGAGACCTTTGTCAGAACCTTTGTTTTTAAAAATATTTTCCCAATTTGTTACTTCCCTTCTAATCTTGTTTGCATTAGTATTGTTTGTACAGAAACTTTTTAGTTTGATGTAATCAAAATCTTCTATTTTGTGATCAATAATGATCTCTAGCTCTCCTCTGGTCATAAATTCCTTCCTCCTCCACAAGTCTGAGAGGTAGATTATCCTCTGTTCCTCTAATCTATTTATTATCTCCCTCTTTATGCCTAAATCATGGACCCATTTTGATCTTATCTTGGTATATGGTGTTAAGTGTGGATCCATATCTAATTTCTGCCATACTAATTTCCAGTTTTCCCAACAGTTTTTTCCGAATAATGAATTTTTATCCCTAATGTTGGTATCTTTGGGTTTGTGACTTTCTTTTTAAAAATTAAAACAAAATTTTTATTTTCTCTTCCTCTCTCACCCCTTCCCTCCAACCCATATTGAACAGAAACAAAAGAAAACCCATGTAACTATTATGTGTAGTCAAATGAAGCAAATTTTTCATGACATTTCCACCTCCTGGCTTCCCTCAAGTCCCAGTTAAAATTTATCTTTCTACAAGGCTTTCCAGGTCCTTTTGAATCTCAGCACCTCCATCCATTTTATCTGATCTATATCTTAGATGTACATAGCTGTTTGCTTGTCTTCTCCATTAGACTTTGAAATCCTTGAGGACAGGCACTGTCTTTTCCCTTTTCTTATATCCTCAGCTATGTGACCCTGGGTAAGTCACTTAACCCCAGTTAAGCCCCCCCCCCCAAAAAAAAAGCCAAAATCAAACCAAAAGAATTATGGAATGAACGGACTTGAGCCTCTGGGCCCACTCAGATATGGGTTGCTCCTAGGGGCATGGTCTTTTATTGAAGTCCATTCATCCTATGAAATATTCTAATATACATGTTTCATCATGTTATTCCCCTACCCCAAATCTTTCATGATGACCCAATCTGACCTTTGAATATAAATACAAACAGCTTACTTTGGCATTCAAGGGTGTACATAACCTGGTTTCAATCTCCCTTTCCAAAATTATTTCACACTACTTACCTTCATTCCTTCTGCATTTGAATCAAATCACCCTTTGACTCATCCTCTAAATTGCCCTCCCCTCCTATCTGTAAACTCCTGTCGACTGTGTCTGATATTTGGAACAGGCTCCTTTCAGCTCCCCATCTGCAGACATTCTCCCTTTCTTTCAAGGCCCCTAAACTGAGCCTTGTATGTGAAGCCCTCTCTGAATCTTTCCTGCTAGACATGATGGTTGTGGAGATTTAGTTTTGCTGCCCCGGCTCCAGAGGCCAGAATGGCCTTCAACCTTGGGCTCTCTAAAGAGCACTATATGATTGAGTAATACATGGGCAGAGCAAGCAGAGGCTTGCCTTAGAAGCAGAAGTGAGCCCAAGCACTCACAGTTCCATCTTTCATGCGAGCTTCCCATGTCTGCTCATTCCTGATGTTAGGATGAAGGTAGGGAGCTGTGGTTCCGTGGGCTCCTCGCCTCCCCTTTTTTCTCCATCTCTCAGTTCTCTGAGCTTTTTCATATCTTAGAGAACAAGGCAGGCTGCAGAAGAGCCCACAAACCCTGCCTGTAAAAGCTTCCTTGAGGGGGTTTACAGTAGAGAGAACGCGTGTCGTCCGCTAGCCGGAGTCACCTGTGACCAGAACCCACATAAGACGCCGGGGCAGCTGCAGCGCCAGCCAGCAGGTATTGGGTTACAAGCCCTAGTATGTCCAGAGAGGAGACCTGATCCTCTGACTCTGGTATCACCCTTTAATGATTATCCTAAATCGGATAGGGGATAATGAGCCCTTCACCTCTGCCGGCTAAACTTTTCTCTGCTAAACAGGTTGTTTATGATTCTCATGCACGCCAGACTTCTCTGGGTTGTGCTGGCAGAATATTTCCTCCCAGTGTCTGACTCAGCAGAAAGAGGTGTGTGTGTCTATGGATGGGCACTCCCATCAATGTTTTAGGAGCTCAATGAATTTTCATAATTTTATCATTTTAAAATTTCTTGGGCTTAGAGGGCAGAACCAAGGGTGTGGGTGGGAGTGGGAGAGAGGTCCGTTTCATCTCTTATCAAGAAAAACATTCAAACAATTATGCTTGTTCAAAAAGGGAATGACTTGTTCCTCATTACAGGACTTTAATAATGATAATAACACAACAATAATACAAATGATTAATAATAATAATAATAATAATATCCTTAGAGAGTGCTTTAAGATTTTCCCAACACTTTGCAAATATTATCCCATCTTATCCTTACAAAAACCCTGAGAGGTAGATATTATTGTTACTGCTGTTTTATATATGAGAAAACGCAGGCAGGTAGAGAGAGGTAAAGTGACTTGCCCAGCTTCTCACAACTAGTATATAAGGCAGGAGCTGAGATCTTCTTGACTCCAGGATTGGTGCTCTAGCCATTGTGACACCTCAGTGCTAGAAGCTATTAGAGAAGGGATTCTTGGTCAGGTTTGAGTTGGCCCGGGGTCACCAAGGTCCCTTCCGGCTGTTATGATTCTGTACATACTGTTCTTTCCAAAGACATTCATGTTTGTTTTGGGGTCTCTTTGTCCGGAGAGTTTGTACTAATTATTAATGTCTTAGTATCTCCATCTGGATAGCCATCACAGAGCCCTGAGGGGTAGTGGAGGAAGTCGTTCAGAAGGCTTCATTCTTTGCAGGATTTTCATGTGTGGTATGAGAAGAGGAATTCTGAGTGGTCAGAGATGGAAGCTCGGGGATGAGGGAGAGCGAGGGGGAAGGGACTGAAAAAGGCCATTCTCTCAGTCATTCCCCTGCCTCCAGCACAATTGAACAGAAACAGTCTCAGATTGTTGTCTACCCTAATTTTGAACATCTCCAGGGAAAGAAATTAGATTAATGTTCCCAGTGTTTTCTGTTAATGTCTTTACTGTCAGGATTTTTCTTGTTTTTCCCACAATGGATATAGAGCACAGTTGGTTACCATCCCCTATGTAATAACTCTCAGTATTCTGAAAGCAGTTATTACATCACCTCTCAGTCTGCTATTCTCTCAGCTTAATTATTATTGCAATTCTTTGAACCTTCAAATCCTTTGGGTACTGTGAGATGCTGAGTCTTAGTCCGTGGGGGCATCCTTTCCAAAACCTGTATTCTGTCAATCAATAAATCAGTCAGTCAATCAAGAAACATTTATTAAGCACCTACTATATGCCAAAGCACAATGCTAAGCACTGCTTAGCATTTTTGCCAAGAAATGTTTGTCATTTCTGATTTTTCTAGAATATCCTAAAGGAGATTTCCTTAGCCTCACAGCTTTACATGAGAAAAGTAATTGGCAAACTGCACAAGACTATATAAATATCAGCTGATGATGTTTTATTAGGAGTCTGGCTACTGGAAATAATAAGGTGTGAATGATGGAAAAATTGTCATTAATTCCCACCACCTGAAAATTCCAGTATCAATTTCTCATTAGAAGATGCTTCCTCCCCCATCTTTTTTCTTTTTAAAATAATGTTCAGGTATCTTTTCAGATCTGAATTTAGGGCTTATACTTTTATGACCTAAAGAAAGATTTCTATGTATTCATATGGTGCTTAGAGAATTCATTTATTCTATCCCTACTAAAGATATCTCATATTGGCTCTCTGACTCTGTAAAATTAATTTTGCTGTGTTAGGTTAGAATCAGAATAGTATATTTGCTTGTGGACCACTAAAGCCACTGGAAACTTGTGCACATACATCTGTTGCCCATTGTGTATTCTATAGATATGGTTTTCCAAATGAAAAATAGCACCAGAGGGTGCTTCTTATGCTCCTGTAACCTCCTGTGAAAAGTATTAGCCTTGGCTCTGTGGTCCCAATCCCACACAGTCCTCTCATTCCTGGCTGGAGGAGAGGAGGCTTGGAAGAATACTACCTCTGGAGTTCGAGGATCTAGTTCCTATCTTGCTGCTGCTGAGGCATTAAATGTGGGATCCTAAGCGAGTCATTTCATCGCCATGGTCCTGAGTTTCCTGAGCTGTAAAATGCCGAAGTTAGAAGCATCAGATTATGATTATGGCCTTACACTCCCAAGTGTAGCCAGAACTAGATTAAAATGTCACTGGGAAATTTTTAACAAAATAAATAACAATACAATAAAGCATAGATAATGTTAGTATGTGATTTCTTAAGTCAGGAGATGGCTCTGCAGGGATCCATCCGTCCATCCATCCATCCATCAGCAGCCCCTTTCCTGAGTGTGACACAAGTGTACTACATGGTCTTTGAGGCACTTGTGCTCCAAATCTTTGACTCTCTCATCATTGCTCACCATGTACAGCCGGGGAGCCAGGAGGCTGGAAGCTGGAGCACATGGAGAGCTTGGGGGGCCAGGAATTACTTTCTGGGAGTGCTGCAGGGGGATTTGAATTGCCCTCCCAGGGGCTGCAGTAGTGACTTCTGCCATGTTCCTTTTTATCGATCCTATCTTCTCTCTTTTCCAGTGAAAAAAAAAAGAAATTGGCATAAGCACGACACTGGGCAGACGACAGATGTCAAACCTGTCCAGAATGGGAGTCAAGTGTTCATCAAAGAGCTGAGGAGCCGAACCTTCCCCAGGTAGGTACAGGCCAACGAGGGCGGGTGGCTATGAGGTCCTGGCCCCAGTTGTAGGAGACTCTGGATTGGGGGGATGGAGATAGCTCTCACCCCTTTTCAAGTAAGGGGATCATGGGGAACCAAAGGGGCAGTATGCCACTGGGATGCTAGTCGAGTGTGTGTTTGGTGG
The DNA here is from genome assembly GCF_048593235.1 of Sminthopsis crassicaudata. Taxonomy (NCBI): domain Eukaryota; kingdom Metazoa; phylum Chordata; class Mammalia; order Dasyuromorphia; family Dasyuridae; genus Sminthopsis; species Sminthopsis crassicaudata. Next base: position 693,014,981 of record NC_133617.1, read on the forward strand.
TATCCAGATTAACTCAACTAAGTTTCATAGCTGCCAGTTTCCTCCTTTGTAGCATGAGAAAATGAATCCTAGAGGCAGTGTGGTACGGTGGTTAGGTGCTGAACTTGGATTCAAATTCTTCTTCAGATACTTACGCACTCAACGGCCTCTCTGTGCCTCAGTTTCCTACTTGTAAAAAAAAAAATGGTTGGACTCAAAAGCCTATGAGATGTCCTCCAGCTCTAAATGCTGTGGCTCTGTGATCTGCAAAGTCTTTTCCCATTTTAAATCTTACAAAGAGACAGCCTTATGCTTAAAACGAGCAGGTCTAGTTATCTAGCTATAAACAGGTCAGTTTAAAGAACAGTTAATTCCATTGCCAATGGAGCTGTGCTATCTTGAGTAAATTATTTAATCTCTTTGGACTTGAATTGCCTAAGAAGTAGGATGGGCCTTTATGTTCCAAAAGGAAGGGAGTGAGGCAGGATATCATCTTGAGATCCTCCTATTGATAGCTCTGTGGTTCTGTGATTAAGAAAACTCAGCTGTCTCTAATAGGGAAATTGGAATCTGGATGTCTGCAGAGGGGGGTGGAGGTGGCTGGGCTTGTGGGTAAGGCAGAGAGAGATTTTTAAAAAATAATATGAATTGCGTTTAAGAATATGAAGGCTCTCTCCCCCTTAACCCCATGGAATCACTTTCTGATTGAAGCTGCCAAATCAGGATTGCTTCCTGGGATTGGGGATTAGCCCCTCTTCATCCCCTCGGAATTAGGAGAATAAGGATGTCTTTCCTCTGCGAAGAGTTGAATGGGGCATGGGCTGGAGATTGAGGGAGGGCCTGTGCTCACCCTGAAGGACCATGAGAGGTAATTGAATCATAAGTAAATAAAGCCAGTGAAACAGAATTAGATTTCCCTTTCATGTCAGGCGTGACACGAGTGCCTATAAGGCACTCTTCTGGATAATGGTTAGCTTCGTTTCAACTTGGTAATGATAACTGGAATTAATATAGCACTTTAAAGTTCGCAGTGAGCTTAGCTTCCTTCCTTCCTCCCTCCCAGGAAAGTGATTCCTTCTTTCTTTCTTGGATGACATGAGGCTAGGAAGTGTTAAATATCTGAGAGAAGATTTGAACTCAGGTCCTCCTGACTCCAGCCTGGTGTTCTATCCACCACACCATTTAGCTCCTCCCATTACTTCTTTCACACCTCACAGCAGACCTGTGAGAGGAAAGGACTGTGATGTTTACAGATGGGGAAACTGAGGCTCAGTGAGGTCAGAGGTGGAACACTTTTTTTTATCCTCTTTTTCTATTATGTCTTAAACTTTATTCTCTTAAAAAGAATCAAGATCAGACATTAGGTCTTACATTTTCCCGAACCAGAGGTCAAGGAAAACCCTTGCCAACATATTTTGTACAGGACTAATCCTGCCCCAGGCCTCCATCTGGGACCTGACAGGTCAGATATCAAGGGATATGATCATGGAAAATAAAGAAACTGAGGATTTAAACCTTGTTTTATGACTCCAAATCGGTCTTTTTTTTTTTTTTTTTTTTAATGTTTTATTGAGGTTTTAAAATCAATTTCATCACTTCCTGACACACCTCCAAGCCACCCTAAATAGAAGTCTTTTTTCTTAAATTAATAATAATAATAATGGCTTGTATTTATAAAGCACTTTAAGGTTTGCAAAGTGCTTTGCAACTATTCATTCATTCAATAGTTCTGAGAAGTAGCGCTATTATCTTCATTTTACAGCTGAGGACACCCAGGCAGTCAGATGTTAAGTTAGGAAGCCAGGAGAGCAATGTTGAGTATCTGAGACAGGATTTGAACTCATTTTCTACCTTATTGTAAACCACCTCTTTTCTGATCAGTGTAGACATGCTTCTTCTATGTCTCTTGATTCTGAAAGTTATGATTGAACATTGTATTAAGCAGAGTTCTGAATAGTGTTTTCCTTTATGTTATTGTGGCCTTGGTGTAAATTATTCTCCTGGTTATGCTCTAAATCAATTCATGCAAATCTTCCAAAGTTTCTCTGAATTCTCCCCCTCCTCATTTCTTACGTGCAATAGTATTTAATTAAGCACTGGTTGTGGAGTCAGGAGGACTTCAGTTCCTTACTAGCTGTATGATCTTGAGCAAGTCATGTGACCCCAATTGCCTCAGTAAAAAATATTGTATTCCATTCATGTATCCCAATTTGTTTAGTCATTTCTCAATTAATAGGCATTCATTTTTCCCTTCAGTTCTTTTCTGTTATAAAAATATGCTACTATAATTTTTGCATACATGGGATCTCAGCAAGCTTCACGCATAACTCCTTAAATCCTTGCACACTTAGGAGAAAGAGAATCCTTAGCTGTTTTTGAGCTGGGAGGGCCAGAACAGCCTGGGACTTTGTAGAGTCCCTAATTTTTTTTTTTTTTTGCAGCCTTTTTTTTTCCATGTCATATTTCAGGCATTTTGCTGGCTGTGTGTGTTAGAGCATATCTGAACACTTTTCATAGAAAACTTTTTAGTTGCCCATTTGGAGCCAAAGATCATTTTAACCCTGAGTGGTTATAGTTATGGGAGTTTCCTTAATACCTGTCATCCCATCAGAGTTTTAAAAAGTGCTCAGCGGTTAAAGTGCCAACACAATTCTGTAGTGATGAGGAGCTTGGCTCTGCTGACCTTGAAAATGGGAACCTGGGAAAGTTGCCTCCATATAGTCGATGCTGACTGGCAGACCTGAAGATGAGTGGGTGGGAATAAGGCTGCACGGGCCACTTCCTCTGCTCAGATTTATTGGTGAAATGATAGGAGATCAATGAAATGAAAGGGACCTTGAAATTGTGTAGCCCAACCCCTCTCATTTTACAGGGAAATAAACTTTCCTAGAGATGGGAAATGATTTGTCTTTTTGGCACCCTGGGAAGCACCACACAAAAAGGTAGAACAATTGTTCTATTCAAGCTCTCGCTTCTCTTCAGGTCCAGGGGTCTTCAGGGAAGGGATGGTCCTGCGGATTTTATTGTGGCAACTTGGATCACACATAATTGGAAGCAACCTCAGAAACCATTTAATTCAACTTGTTCATTTTATGTTATTATGAAATAATGTATTAACGTATTATATACATAACATATCCAAGACCTCAACATACTTTGTCTCTGAATCTAATGCTCTGTCTTTAAAAATAAACTTTCAATAAATGAGCATTTATTTTTATTTTCTCTCCTTCCTATCTCCCCCTTCTCTATTGGAAAAAAAAATAAAAAACCCTTATAATAAATATATATAATCAAGCAAAACAAACCCCATATGGGCCAAGTCCAAAAATGAATGTCTCATGCTATATATTTAGTTTTATGAGGTAGATACATCTCTCATCATTGGTCTCTGTAATGGTCATTGCATTGATCAGGAATTTTAAGGCTTTCAAAGAGATTTGTTTTCACAGTGTGGTTGTTATAGAAACCCTCCTGCTTCTGTTCCCTCAGATAGTCCTCCTAGGTTACTCTGCAATCATCCATTTCATTATTTCTTATAGCACATTAGTATTCTATTATATCCATATTCCATAATTTTTTAGGTACCACCTCTATTTTCAGTCCTGCTACTTACAAAATTGCTACAAGTATTTTTAAGATATGTCCTCTTCTGCTTTCTTTGATCTCTTTGGGTTATAGATCTGGTATCAGTAGTCTTGGGCCAAGGATTACACACAGTTCAGTAAACTTTTGGGCATAATTCCAAATTGATTTCCAGAATGACTGGAGCAATCCATTAATCCTGCCAATAGTAGTACACTGACTTGCCTATTTTTCCAGAGACCCTCCAACATTTGCCATTTTCTGTCTGTCAACTTTGCCAGTTTGATCAGTATGAGATGGCACCTCCAAATTACTTGAAATGTGCATTTCTAACTATTAGTAATTTGAAGCTTTTTTTTTTTTTTTTTTTTTGTATGACTCAGTGCTATTTCCACAATTCCACAATTCCCTGGATGATTAGTGATTCTCTATTGCCCTTGGAGGAGTTGATCCATGGAATGAGCAATGGTTCTGTCCCTGACTCCTGGTCTCATTAGGAATGTGGGCTGGTTAAAATCTCTGTGTGTGGGGAAGATGGGGAGACTTCAGAGCTTTTCTTTTCTTGGTCTTTCCCATTTCCCATGTGCTAGTAATGGTCCTAATGTTTCCCTTAATTCTAATCACTTTTTGTCTCCCTATGTGGCATGGGGGAAGGGTTAACAGAGATGCTTCCTTTAGCTTTCAGGGGCTCTTCCCCACCTGTATTTGAGACCACCTGGAGTGGCAAGGAAGTGATACCATGAGTCTGGACTTTTTCCTATCTTTGACTAGCAAGGTGGCCTTCATCAAATGGCTTAACCTTCTCTAGGACTCAGTTTCCTCATATGTAAAATTAGGCTATAGTACTTCCTTTTCTGCTTATCTCACTCCTGCTTTACTCCCTTTAGCACAGAAGATCCTTGAGAATGAAGATTACTTCATAATTTGTATTTCCAGAGACTCACTCTGTGCCCAGCATCTGATAGACACTTAATGAATCATTGTGGATTGGTTGATTGATCTTACAGGGATGCTCTGGTGATTAAATAAGATAATTGATGGGAAAGTTCTCTGCACCCTGGGAAGCACTATACAAAGGGGTGGGACAATTGTTCTATTTCAACTCTTCTCTTCAGGTCCAGAGATCTTCAGGGCAGGGATGCTCTTGAGGATTGTACTGTAGCTTCTCAGATCACACATAATTGAAAGCAACCTCAGAGGCTATCTAATCCGACCTCTGTATTTCGCTGAGGAGAAACAGTGGCAGAGAGGCTACATGAACTTTCTGCAAGTCTCAAAACTTCCAGTGCCATTGCCAGCAGCCTTTCCAGTGTCCCCTTCAGTGCCAGTGACAATAACATGTCCCCCAGAGACAATAATCCAGTTTCCCCTCTCTTTGTTCATTCAGTAGCTGACCACTATTGATGGCTGCGATCCCTTTCTCCATCTTTTGCCTAGCTTCTCTCTTCAATTCAGCCTTCATGGGTAGAAAGTAAAGTTTTGGAAAGATTTGGAGTCAGAAGACTGTTTCATATATGGAACTTTAGCAAGTCACTTACCTCTGTGGACCTCAGTTTCCTCATCTATAAAATGAGTACATTGGACTAGATCAAGGGTTCTTAGCTTCTTTTTTGTTATGGACTTCTTAGAGAAGTCTAGTGAAATGTATTCTCCATGAAACCCTTCTCTTATAATATTTGTAAAAACAAAAAATAAAATTTATGTGACAGAGGAAACCCATCTTGCTGAAATACAGCTATCAAAGTATTAAAATTTCCAAGTTAAGGGGTAACAAGTTATGAGCCCCCAGAATGGATGATCTCTACATTTCCCTTCTATCCTAATTCCTACAGATCCTTTTATGATTCTTTAGGGGGAGGGGGAAAGGAAACAAGCATTTATTTCACACAATATTATTTAACACCATGTTCTAGACATGACTGAGTATTCTACAAATATTATATCATCTGATACAGGGAGGCTCTGTCAGACAACACAATCAAGCCAACTCATCCTGAGGAGAACCTTGTAGCCCCTTCCTCTAATCTCTTTCCCTAGCAGGGAAAATATTACAGATAGATCTGTTCTCAGGTTTCAAACCAAAAAGCAGGGATCTGTCCCCCCTCCCACTCACTCAGCCCAATAAGATTCTTATAGTGGAAAGGACACAGATTCTATGTTCGCATCCCAGCATCCTCACCTGCACCATTTGTTCCACAGGGACATTGGCAGGTGACGTAAATCTTTTTGGGCTCCAGTTCCTCATCTGTAAAAAAGGGGAGGGGAGGTTGGATTAGATTACATTCAGCATTTCTAACAAGCCTAACTCTATGGTTCCAGGAACCATGGTGGTAGACTGGCTTCTGGGCTAGTGGTGGATTTGTGGGAAGTTACTGCAGTGACCCACGCTTTATTTTGTCATATACATATATATATATATATATATATATATATATATATATATATATATTTTTTTTTTTTTTTTTTTTTTTTTTTTTTTTTTTTACAAATATTATAAGAGAAGGGTTTCATGGAGAATACGTTCCCCTAGACTGTAGAGAAAGAACACTGGTTTTGGAGTCAAGCCTTGAGTTCTAATCCTGCCTCTGATGCCTTTTCTCCTTGTGACCTTCACAGGTCACTTTTCCCCTTCTCCCCCCTCCCCTTCCTACCATCGTTTCCCCCCCAACCCCCCCACTTCTGGCTTAGGGCTTCTAGGGAGATGGTGTCCTGCACTGGCTTCTGTAGTTTGGGGAATGCACAGTAGAGGGCAGGAGAGGATTAGTCACCACCGGGCCTTTCCCAACCCAATCTGGAGCCTGAGAGCTAACGGGGGCTTCTCGGAGCCCTGCCCCAGCTGGGGTGCAGTGAGTCCCCGCGAGCTCCCCGGCTTTGTTCAATGCCGGGGACCTGGAGCCAAGAGGGCAGCTCTGCGCCTTCCTCTTCCTTCTCCTTTCAGGAGCCGCTGCCAGGGCTCTGGGGGCACGGGAGGGTATTTTTCTTGGTGATGTTTAATGAGCGGTGAACTGGCTGATGGAGGAGAAGCCTTTCTCTGAGTCACAGTGCTCCAGAACTGCTGGCCGGCCTGGACCTCCTCTAACTGCAGGAGCAGGGCACGGGAGCATCAAGCCTTGGGCGACTGGCCGACAGGAGAGCTTAGTGACTTAGATTTAAATTCTTCTCCTCCTTAGCTTTGTGCCCGCTGTTAGCATCCCCTTCTGCTCTCAGCATCCTCACGCGTCCAGGGTGGGGGAAGGACCAGGATGGAGGTTGGGTTCTAGGACTGTAAAAAATGAGTTTATAGCTGTATTTCAGTCTTATATATTTTATTATATTTAATTACCACCATGAGTCAGATGCCTGTAGATTTCACCGGACTGGCAAAGGGGGCTGTGACCCAAAAACGATGAAGAACCTCTGGCAGCTGAATTCCAGGCTCAGCCCCGCCATTGTTACCTGCATGACCTTAACTGAGCCATATAGTAATAATGATGATAATGTAAGGGATGGCATTAGCTAGGGTTTATAAGGGCCTTTGGGATTTGCAGACAAAAATGATTTGTAATTCACTTTGATCCTCACGGCAATCCTATAAAATCAGGGTTATTTTTCTTCTCATTGATGAGGAGCCCGAGATTCCCACAAGTAGGCAGCCAGAGGTTAAATGACTTGCTCAGGAAGTGTCTGAAGAGATAATTTGAACTCAGGTCTCTCTGGCTCTGTGTCCTAATGCTGCTTCTCTATTCCCTAACTACTGCCCTGCCATGCCACCTGCATGTGAACTTGCCGGTTCTTAGGCTTGGTTCTCACCATTTGAGCGGTCCCCCCCGCAGCCAAGGACAGTCTCTGGGCCCTCAGGAACACCTCCCTTTGGGAGGGACGGGGGCTCATGGTGGGGTGTTGGGAATGAGTGGCCGTGTCTTCTCGAGTAAGCCTGGTGTTTCCCTCCCCCATTTCAGTGCCGATGATGTCGTCGTCAAAGTGCCCGGCAGCCAGCTGACCCTGGACTACCTGGAGGACCGTGGCTTCACAGAGCCCATCCTGGTCCCCAAGAAGGATGGCTTAGGGCTGGCTGTCCCAGCCCCGACGTTTTACGTTAGTGACGTTGAGAATTATGTGGGTAGGTACTGCACTCATCAGTCCTGGGGGGCTTCTGGCTGACGTGGGCTGCGAGCCCTGTCTGCGTCCTGTGTGATTTGTGGAGATCCATACTTTAAAACAGACATGTTTGACATAAGGAAGGGAACGTTTCTGGAAGAGGGGATATGTCCAAACTTTACTCAGCACCTCCTAGTTGCAGTGCTCCCACTGTGGGGAATAGAAACAGCTAGCTGGCCCTAGGGAGGTCTAAGTTCTGTGTGAGCCTGGGAGAGCCGCTTGACCTCTCTGTGTTCTGTGACTCTGTAAGAGTATATACTGCAGAGAAGAGGCTGACCCGCACGGATAAAGAAAGGTTCATCATGGAATTCCCCAAAGCAGTGCGCTCAGAGATTCAGTCACTGCCCCGTGCTCCAGTGTAACACTGGTCCCCGCAGACTAAAGACAAATAGTTCCTGCCCTCAGTGAGCTTACATGGCATGGCCGTGGTCTGGGCTCGAATAGCATGCACAATGTATAAGATAGTGTAATACATAAAATATAGGTAATACACAATGTATCAAAAGGTGAATATAAAGTAATTTAGGAGGAATAAGGGGACTGGGGGAGGAGGGTGTTACCAGAAAATACCTTTTGTAGGAGATTGTACCCTGAAGGTAAAGAGGGAAAGCATTCCAGGCATGGGTGTCAAGGTGGGAAATGGAATATTGTGTATAGGGAAGATCAATTAAGCAAGTATAGCTACAATGTGGAATGAATGGAAGGGAGGAAAGGGAAATCAGCTGGGGAGAAGGTAGAGACATTGTAGGTTTCATTTTAGAAAAACATTTTTTTACTTGATGTAATTCATTATAGAATTCCTTATAAGCCATCCTGAGATATTTAAAGTCTTCCTTTTATATATAACAATTTTCATTATGAACTTACTAAATATAAAAACATGAATATTTTAGTATATATGGAAAAGGAAAAGAGGATTGTCTATGAAGCTACAGACTTCTATTATAGATATAATTTTTAAGTGACAACTTAATATAATAGTAACAAAACTGTCCTGCTCATTTTTGTTCTATAGGAATTTCCTTATGTTTTCTTCTATGTTTTTCAGTGATGTCCCTTTTTTCCCTCCCCCTTCCCTCATATTTCTCTAGTTTTCCAATTGATTCCTTCATATGCCCAGCATAACTTCTAGACCCAAAGCACAAAGCGTTTACTTTATCAGGAGGTGATAGTTGAAGCAGTTCACCTGGGATGCAATGTAGCTCTCCCCCATTACTTTTACCAAGCAAGTGTCTGAAACTCTTATAGCTCTTGTACCCCTGCAATCCTCTAAGCTCTCCCTGCAGTCTGGGCCCCTGGTCCCTAGTGTGAAAAACACTTAAAAACAAACAAGCAATAGAAAAGGTGAGAATTATTTGAAAACCTATTTTCAGCATAAAAATCTATCTTGGTTCATCTTTTCTATACAGTCAGTGAATCCCGTAGACTAGTGGTGTCAAATTCAAATGGAAATGATGGGGTCACTAATTGGTACATAAGGATATTGCCAGTTGCATACTTAGTTTTAAATGTAACGTTATCTATGTTTTATTGTTATTTTTATTTGTTTTTCCCTTCTTTTTTTCCTTCCTTCCCTCCTTCCCTCTCTTTTTTCTTTCCTCCCTCCTTTATTTCTTCCTCTCCCCTCCTTTCCCTTTCTTCCCCTCTCCTTTCTCTCTCTTCCCTTTTCCTTCTTTTCCCCTTTCCCTCTTTTCCTCTCCTTCTTTCCTTTTGTATTTACTTACTTGCTTACGTGTTGTTTATTCCCAATAGAACTTAAGCTCTTTTGAGGGCAGTTTCATTTTTTGTCTTTTTATTTCTATAGTGCCTCACACATAGAAGGTACTTAATAAAAGTATGCAGATTTGATCTGAAGTAGCATAGTAGAAGTTGGAGTAAAGTTATTTTGGGACTCTGATCCCCATGGTTTCCATTTTACCCTTCACAATTGCCAATGTTATTCCTAATGTCTTAGCATTTTTTTTTTTGCTAAGAAACAGAGAAAGTCGAACACGCAGAGGCAGAGAAAGGAGGAAAGAAGAAAGAGAGGAGAGAGAATGAGAATATATACTTGGGGAAATAATGTTACTCCTGTACTTGAGTCCCAGTGGCTCCCTATTGCTTCTAAGATAAAATACAAATTTCTCTGTTATTTAAAGTTCTTCCATATATGACTTATTTTTCCTCGAGGATTTCACATTACTTGCCCTTATACACTCTATGTTCCAGGTTCTCTGGCTTACTTGATATTTCATTTTCTGCCTATGTGCCTTTACATACACAGTCTCTCATTCTAAATGAATGAATGGATGGATGTATTGATGAATAGGTGGATGGTTGGTTGGATGGATGAAGGAATGGATGGATTGATGCAGATGAATGAATGGATTGATGAGTAGATAGTTGGCTAGATGGATGAATAAGTTATTGAATGAGTGTAAAGGTATTTATTAGGCACCTATTACGTGCCAAGCACTGTGGTAAGTGCTGAGAGTACAAATACCAAAGCTAAAACTATTTCTGCTTTTTAGAAGTTTATGTTCTACAATTCATGTATGGAAGTAGTAGCCAGCGAAGTAACAAAATTACAGGGATGGTACATGGAGCCATAAGTGACTAGACTGACATACTTATAAAATATGGGCATCAATTTGATCATGATCCATATTCCAGAACTGTGTGGGAAGGTTGTACTTGAACAATGAGAAGACTGGAGGAGGTGGTTGGAGAAGAGGTAGTAAAGTGAAACATGAATAGGGTTTCTTTTTCTGAAAAAATGATCCAAAGGCAGTCATCAGTGAGGAGAATGAAGTCACAGAGCAGAAGTTCCTCAGGGTCAGATCTCTGGTGTAGATGGCAAAGTGATTGGGAAGGAAGCTGCATATTTCTGCATATCTCTAGTATCCAATAATATTTAATAAACATTTACTAAGTGCCTACTGTGTGCCAGGTACTATGGTAAGTACTGGAAATTCAAATATGAGTGAAATGGAAGATATTCTCTGCCTTTGAGAAGTTTCCATTCTAATGAAGACAAGTACAAGTAAGCTGAAAAGAAGTGGAGTGGGGTAGAAAGAAGGTGACTTGCGAGGAGCCACGACGGAAAGGGAGATGACTGGCCTGGGCACCCTCCTTAAAAATAGTTTCTGGGAGGATCCCTCTACCCTCCAGTCAGAGGGAGGGACCCCAGAGATGAAATTGCTAGGGACTATCATGTGTTTGTCGTTCTGATCTGGGCACATGTTGTTTCCGCCCTGTAGAAGATAAGTTTTCTCAGGACAGAGATAGTTTCATATTGGTCTTTGTCTTCTCCTTGCCTTTGTCAGGACCTGTCACATGGTAGGAATTCAATAAATGTTTATTGTATTGCATTGAATTTAATTTACTCTGACTCATTCTCAAAGGGGAGGGATTTCAGGATCCCCTTAATTTGCTGCTTGCTAGTCATCCTCATAACCTGAAAGGAGAGTAAATATTATCTAGACTAGGGCTACTTAAACTTTTTTCCATTTGTGACCTCTTTTTGTCCAAGACATTTTTACACAACCCTGAGCATATGGGGAGAGTTGCACAGTGGAACTAGCTGAAGGTCAGTTGTGCAGCCTTGCAAAGAATTACCAGCTCGAGGCATATCCTGAGGTTCTTGAAGCCCTGAACCTCCCTAGAGGGCAGCATCCTGGGTTTTTAATCTTAATTTACAAGGTTGACTTAGAGCAGAATTAGAATCCAGAGCCCTAGAATCCTGTTAGACAGTAACATCTCACTGCTGCTGCTTCTAATGTTTCCCTGTGTTGTGCATTTGCCTGTTACTTGTTGGCAACCACATAAGAGGTAGTTATATCCCCATCTATAGCAACAGACTGATGACAAGTCCAGTAGGTTGAAGAGTGTCTTTTTCTCCAGTATAAGTTGAACTGCCTCATACAGTAGTCTCATCTCTCTGGGTTTTGTAGATTCTTTGGTCAGACCTGATGACTCTGGGCTTCTGGTACCAGAGATAGGGGCTCATCTGTCTCTTGCTTGAATTCTCAGGCCCAGAGAGAAGTGTGGATGTGACCGATGTCACCAAGCAGAAAGACTGCAAGATGAAACTGAAGGAGTTTGTGGATTATTACTATAGCACCAATCGGAAACGGGTCCTCAACGTCACTAATCTGGAGTTTTCTGACACCAGGTGAGCCAGCCTTGCCCAGAGAGCCTTTGTGGAAAGACTGGAAGCGTCTCTGTTCTCTCTGGGGACCATGGCTCCTTCTGTTAAGGAGAAGCTGGTTGACAGTGGATTTTGGGAAATTGCTTCTCCATTGCTTAGAAATGGCTTAATTTCTTATTTTTCTCGGTTTCCTCAAACACCTGAAACATTGTGAGGGAGAGGAGAGACAGCTGACATAGAGTATAGAATACTGGACTCAGTCAGGATGAGCTGCTGGATTCAGATGCTGTCTTAGACTTATAACTAGAAAAACCACTAATCTCTTGGATCCTCTATTTTTTCTCTGTAAAATGAGGATGTTGGAGTAGATGACCTTTAAATTCTTTTCCAGTTCAATCTAAGATCCTGTGATCTCAGTGGTCTGGAAAATGTATCCCTCCTTGTTATCTTTCCATACCATTTTCTTCTCATTTGGAGACAGGCTATGAAGAAAAGCCAGCAGGCTCCTGTGAATACTTGGCCCTAGGAACAGGGGAGAGCAGTGTTAAAAAAGAACATTTTGGCTTGACCTATAGAAAGACTTGTTAAGATATAGATCTGCCTCAAGTGGTAGTGAATTCCCTCATTGTAGACCTTCAAACAGCGACTGGATGACTTGTCTTTGACAGGAATGCTTTAGAGGCAATTCTTGTTTGTATACCAGTTAGATGATAGGACTTGAAATGTTCCTTCCAACTCTGTGATTAATTATTGAGTGGGAACTTTCAGATTCTGGGGGCTACCTCAGGTTTGGAACAGAAGCCATTGTGGACAGCCTTATTATTTTGTTTTTCTGATGTGGACTGCTTGGTAATTCATAGAATGATGGGTGGGACTGTCTCTCTTTCCTCCTTCTGATAAAGAATGGTAAAATTACAAAGTTGCCCAGATTTGACCTTGGCACCATTATATAAACTCTTGTTGCCATTCTATTGTATCACTGTAGCACAAAAAGTTCCCAGGGACCCATGGTTTCCCCATCTATCCAGAATCTCCCACTCTGCCTTTGATCTGGTGTCTCACTGGAAATTCTCTGTGCTAGAGACCTTTTTTCTTCTCCCATATAAGAAACTGCATTTATTAAAAAAAAGATTCTAATAAACTAATTTTCATTAAGGTATCCTTGAATAATAACTTAATATACTATCTCTTCCAAGAGAACTGACATCCCAAGTAGACTCAAGAGATTACACTGATCCAGAAGGTAGAACTAAATTGAATTGGTAGAAATTAGAGAGGCAGATTGATTTAAATCAGGGCTTCTTAAACCAAGCTCCATGTCTGTTGATAGATTTAATGAGTGTCCATGAACTTGGATGTTAAAACAAATCATATCTTTATTTCATTGTAATTGGTTTCTCTTGGAGTCCTATTTAGTATTATTTTTTTGCATTTAAAAATGGTATTCTGAAGATATGTAACCCCAAAATGGGTAAGAATGCTTGGCTTAAATGGAAAGGGAGCTGTGGTATGATTCCAGGTTTTGCGTAAAATCTGGTGTTATGCAATGCAAATATCTTCAAACTACAATCAGTCTATCATTGATTATTTGCTGAATGCACAGTCCGATGGGGAACACAGGCAGCAGAGAATGGGAGGCAACATGATTTTCAGGCAGGAACAATGATCCAGGGAGAAGGTCATGACCTCTAGTTATGGGGGGATCTTGGGTCTCTCTCTCTCTCTCTCTCTCTCTCTCTCTCTCTCTCTCTCTCTGTCTCTCTCTCTCTCTGTCTCTCCTCTCTCTCTCTCTGTCTCTCTGTCTCTCTCTCTGTCTCTCTGTCTCTGTCTCTCTCTCTCTCTGTCTCTCTCTGTCTCTCTCTCTCTCTCTCTCTCTCTCTCTCTCTCTCTCTCTCTCTCTCTCTTCTCTCTCTCTCTCTCTCTCTCTCTTTCTCTCCCTTGCCCTCAATTTTGCCCTTTTAAAAAATAAGCCAGTGAATGGGCAGTTAGGTAGCAAAGTGGATAGAACACTAACCCTGGATGGAGTCAGGAGGACCTGAATTCAAATCTAAGCTGAAATCCAGAGATTAGATGATATTTAAAGTTCCTTCCTTGCTGCAAATTCTATTCACTATCCTTGCAAGTTTATTCTTTAGTTGGGGAAATCAGATTTAACCTTATAGGTCTGGGGAAACACTGTGCATTTGCTATTTGGTTGAGAAAGAGACAGTTCCCCAAACAGAGGATGGAGTCAGAGAATCTGAGTTCCAAGCCTAATTGCATCAATCTCTGGCAAAGCCCTCCAGTTCTCTGGCGTAATCTACTCATTGCTAGAGAAGAAAGTCGTAGAGAAGCCGTCTTGGAAGACACGTCAGATATCTGCAGCTCGGCGAGCTTAGAAAGAAGGCAATGTGTCGAACGTGATCTTTCCTAAAAAAAAAAAAAAAAAAAAAAAAAAAAAAGGGAATCCAATATAGTCAGAGGGTACTGGTAGCTGACTCCACTTTTTCTTACTTCTTGCCTGGCTTAGCTCTCACCTCTCACTGGTGTGAGCTGGATTTCTCATCAAGCGTTCAGTGATTAGAAATCATTTCAGAGAGGAATTTCATAGTTTCCATTTTTTGCAGAGGCAGCAGTAGAACAAAGTCGTTATTCCCTGGGCCAGGTGGGACTATCCTGGACAGAATGCGGCATTAGGCACTTGGTGCCTTTCCCAAAACAATGAAGCTCGAACTGAATTAAAGTTTCCATCCTTTTTTGCTCATATTTTAATCAAGAGATAATCTAACCAGATTTGATGGGAAGCAGAAACAACAGGGTAGAGCTGAGAGCTTAAAGAACAGATGCTATCGTTTAAAAGACACCGAAAATGCCCCATGTTGTGTGGAGGGAGAAAACAACAATCTTTCTCTTCAGTGCTACAATGGTCAAAACAAAACACATATTTAGGCCAAGATGGAAACTGTTGCCTTCTAAGGCTCCAAGTGAACAGACTCCTTGGGGAAAGATTCTCCCCTGGTAATGAGAAAAGCTCCCAGTAAGTAGTGTTCCACAGTTGGCAGAGCACTCTCTACATACATTACTGAAGCTCTGGGAGAAACTGGCTCTTGGAACCACTTTCTCTGAACCTCAGAAAAGGGTGACTTGTCCAAGGTCACACAGCTGGACCGTGTCCAAGGCAGGGTTATCTACCCCGGCCTTCTGGTGCTCTTGTTGCTACATCAAGCTTGCCTTGTCAATGGGACAAGAGCCTTCCTGAGAATAAGCTTTCCTTCCTCTTCCTCATCCCCCAAATTCCCTGCATATTTTTTACTGAATCATCTTTTCATTCTTCTGCCTTCAGAATGTCCAGCTTTGTAGAACCTCCGGAGATTGTGAAAAAGTTATCCTGGGTAGAAAACTATTGGCCCGATGATGCCTTACTGGCCAAACCCAAAGTGACCAAGTATTGCCTGATTTGTGTGAAGGACAGTTACACTGACTTTCATATAGACTCTGGAGGGGCCTCAGCCTGGTACCACGTGCTCAAGGTAAGCAACCAAAGTGCCCACTTAACGTGTGAAGTGGTAAGACATGTGGTAAGACATGAAGAATGGTTGAATTGCATAGATAAATAAAATAGAAACCAAAATAATGGAGACCTCAGTGTGAGGCTTCCCAGAAGAGATGGGTCTCCAATTGGTTTTGAGGAATTGTTGGATTTGGCCAGGTGGAAGGGCAGAGGGGCCATTGTAGGTAGGACCATTCTAGGTGGTCAGTACTACTTGGAGGCAGATGATTAATGAATGTGAAGGACATAGATGTCAGATGGAAGCTCCCCTGGCTTGATTTTATTGAAGTGCTTTCTTATTTTTAAGGCCCAACTCAGAAGCTAGCTCCTTCACAAAATTGCCTGACATTTCTCAGTTTTTCTATCTCTTTGCACCCATCTCTGCCATTGAAAATGACATGAGATTTCTCATGGCTCCTTACTGTCCCTCTCCTTTGCATGTTATCTTAGCTATTTACTGATTTGTCCTTCCTCCATTGGACTGTAAACTTCTTGAGAGTGTGGCCTTGTGTTTATCTGTGTAACCCCAGCCCTCAGTACAGAGTCCTCCACATAATGATTTTATAAAAAATTTAATTTACTACAAAGCCTATTTGGTGCCAGAATTAATAGAATGCTGAATTTGGAGTCAGGAAGGAAGAACTGAGTTCAAATCCTGTCTTAGACACTGGCATTGTGACCCTGGGAAGTTAACCACCCTAAGTCCTAGTTGCCACATCTGTAAAAATAGGGTAATAGCACTTACTTCATAGGGAAGTTGTGGGGATCATATAAGATAACATATTGAAAGTGCTTTGCAAACTTTAAAGCACTCTTTAAATGCAGGCTATTATTATAATTATAATTATTATTATTACTCTACCTGTCCTGATTTCTAGAAGGCTAAGTGAAAAACATTGAGGGAATTTTTATCTTTTTAAAATTAAAATGGAGCCCCCGAATCCTTCCTGTCCAATCTCAAGGACATATAATAGCCCAAATCAGGTTGCTCAAGCCCTCACCTTTGTTTTTCACATCGAGCATGTGGCCTCCTTCCCAGTTTTGCTAAGAATAAAAGCACCTACTTCACAGGGGAGTTGTGAGGATCAAAAAAATACCATATTGGAAGTGTCCTGCAACTTTAAAGCGCTATTCTAGATGCAGGCCATTCTTATTATGATTATAATTGTTATTCCCCTACCTGCCCTGATTTCTGGAAGGCCTCATGAAAAGCTCTGAGGGAATTTTTGAGCCCCCAAGTCCCTTCCTGTCCAATCTCAGAGACCCATGATGGCCCAAATCGGGCTGCTCAAGCCCTCATGCATGTTTTTCACTTTGCACACGTGGCCTCCTTCCCAGTTTTGCTAAGAGGGATTTCTTCAAGTCCAAGAACATTTGGAGCTCAATCTATCACATCCAGTAACCTGGAAAATGATCAGTTCTCCCTAACGACGCTGCTCTTTCTTGTTCAGGGGGAAAAGATCTTTTATCTCATCAAACCAGCCTCCGCGAATCTCTCTCTGTACGAGCGATGGCAGTCGGCTGCCAATCACAGCGAGATGTTCTTTGCCGACCAAGTGGACAAATGCTATAAGTGTACAGTAAAGCAAGGCCAAACGCTGTTCATTCCTTCAGGTATGTCTGCGCTAGAAGGGAGCTGCTGGTCTGAAAAGGACGGCTCCTCTTGACCTTCCTCCTCCTCCTCCCCTTCCCCACTTCCCCTCCCCTTGGAGGATTCCTTCCCTCCCTCCTTCCCCCTCCCCTGACCCCTCAGTCTCGTGGTATTCCCTGAAGCCTGCGCCACGGTCACTCCCATGCGGTGTCCATGTCACCTGCGTGCGGGATCCATGCCCCATACCGCCTCTCCCCAGATGTGGGGGCCTTTGGACAGTTTAGGTGGCCCTATTTCGTGAGTTTTTGAGTAGGAGGAGAACAGAGTTTACGAGGGGAGCTGCAGTTCTCCCTTCATTTAAAAAATAATTAGCTGTCAAGGCTGCCGCCCCTCCCCGCCAAAGGATGCTTGCCATTTAATGTCAATCCAGAGGTACCTCTCCCCGCCGCAGGTAACGGAGCGCTGCCCTCAGGGGTCAAGCCAAGACAGACTGCGGCGGGGAGGGCCGTGCAGACTCCCTGTTAGAACAGCTGCTCGCGCAGCTGGCACTTTCCCCCAAGCCCCGGCTGTTGTCAGCGGCCAGAACAAGTGGCTGACTGATTCCCGGCGAGTCCCGGTGGCCCAGCCTTTTCTCAGCCCGAGGCAGGGCCCGAGGGAAGCCGCCCGCCCGGGGCCTCCTCCTTCCGGTGCCAGGGAGCAGTGCGGTGCGGCGGCGGGCAGTGTGCTGCGGCGGAAGGGCACCGGTCCTCCCGGGACGGGGCTTCTAGCCTGGCTCTCCCCGGCCCGGTGACTCGCCCTCTCGCCCCTGGGATGGGCAGGAGGCTCTCCGAAGTTCCGGGATCGCAGCCAGATGCTCTTTGCTGACCGAGGGGACACACTGTATAAGGGCCGTGGAGCCTCTCACTTTGGGGTTAGCTTCCCGGCTTCCTCCGCAGGCAGGGAGGTCGCTCGGGCCTGGAGGCGGCCTCTTTAATCTCGGACCCCTCCGCGCCCCCGCGCTTTCTCCCCAGGCGCACGGAGTAGCCCGGCTCCGAGGAAGCTTGCGCACACGCCCCTGGGATAACCAGCTGATGTAGGGAGTTGGAGGAGGTCGGGAGAAGGGCCTCTCGTCCCTGCCGGCCTCCTGGGGGGAGCGGCCGAGGGTGTTTCTGGGAGGCCCCCTGCCCTGCGGCCTCGGAGGTGGGGGGTCTGCGGACACCAGCATTTCTTCCTCTCTTATAGGTTGGATATATGCAACACTAACCCCTGTAGACTGCCTGGCATTTTCAGGACATTTCCTTCACAGCCTGAGTATTGAAATGCAGATGAGGTATTGTGCTTCAAGTGTTTATTAATAATGTGCTACCCCCTCCCCTGTTCTCCCCCACCTCTCTCCTCCCCCAGTGCCCTGCTTCTACTCTCCCTGGAAACTGTTGCTATGCATTTTGAAAACCCTGAGTTCGGTCACTTAGGGTTTTTCCCTTTTGCCTCAGACTGAGCATCGAGGCACGTGCCACTCTCAATTGCTTGAAATAATAATGGGGTTTCCTCTTCTGTCCGACTCTCCCGAGCCCCTCGAGGGAAAAACCTGCTCTTAGGATTTATAGGGGTCTTAAGGGGACAGCCCCCCGAGAGTATCGGGCTGACTGGAGGGAGGAAGGCCGAGAGGAGAGGAGGGAGGCGGGAGCGAGCCGCTCTCCAAGGTGCCCGCCCGGGCCTCGGCCGCTCCCCTCCGCGCCAGTTAGCATCGGTGTCTCCTCACGCTGCCACTCCGCATTGTCTGCCAGCCCAGCATGCATGCCCTCCGGAACCAACGGCCACCCAGGCCACCGGAGCCCGCCATTCATTACTAGTGGTTTCCTCGCTGGGCGCGGTGCGTCGGCCGCCTCAGCCCGCGGCCTTCGCTTCCCCCGTCCCCGGCTCGGGCCGACCCCCCGGGGAGTCTCCCACCTTGGCGGGACTCATTGCACTGAAGTACATTTTGCTTTGGACCGCAGAGCGTACGAAGTGGAGAGGAGATTGAAAGTCGGCAGTCTGACCCAGTTCCCGAACTTTGAAACCGCCTGCTGGTACATGGGGAAGCACCTGCTGGAGACGTTCAAAGGTGGGAAACGGCTCCCGGCTTTCACTGGGAAATCGGGCTCCCGCCGGGGGCGGGGGCGGGGGAGAGGGGTCCTTCGGCTCCGCCGCTCCGGCCCTCCCAGTGGCTTTGCGAAGCCCGGAACCACCCGGCTCTGCCGCTAGATTGCGAGGGGAGGGGGGGGGGAGGGAGCAGTTAGATGCGCAGTGGATAGAGCTCGGGCCCTGAAGTCAGCCGGACCTGGGTTCGAATTTGGTCTCAGACTGGCTGTGTGACCCTGGGCAAGTCACTTAACCCCAGCCTCAGGGAAAAAAATAATAAAGCCTCACATTCTAGGGCATTAATTACTCTGTACTAGTCACTGTGCTTAGCACGTTAGAACTATCTCATTTGATTGGTCACAGTGACCCTGGGAGGGGGAGGTGCTGTTATCACCCCATTTTACAGATGGGGAAACTGAGCCAGGCCGAGGTTAAGTGACTGCTCTGAGTCATCCCTTTAGTCCTAAGGCTGAATTAAAATTCACACCTTCCTTTTTTGAGGTCCCGCCATAGCTGAGCCTCCTTGTATTGTTTTCATGAGAATCCAGAGTCAGGTGATCAGTGCTTCTGAGGCAGGTCACTTCTTACAGGCCTTTGCTATCTCACCTGTAAAATGGGAATAACAATGTTCCCACAGACTTCTTGTATCTACCTCACAGGATTGTTTTTCAGGAGCAAATAAACTACTTGGGGAAGCACTTAAGAATTGAGTTTACATTGCTGCATATGGGGGTGGGGGTTCACTGAATTTGGAAGAATGCCCTTATTTCCCAACCATTTACACCGACTTTGAGTACCCGGATTGTCATTTATGACATCTCCCAATGTTTACATTTTTAAAAAATGTTCAAAACCCGCAGCTCTCCCTATTGCTAAGGAATTTCAGTTTCCTGAGGTGAGCTGAACTGCCCCCCCCCCCCCCCCATATCAGACCCAGTGTTCCTCAGATAAGACGACTGGGTTTTTATTCACAGAGTCCTCCCCCAGTAATGGTCTTTTTAGGAAGTGGACACACCAGAACAATATGCCAGGAGCATGAGAGAGACAGAAGTGGGGGAGAATTTTAGAACTCTGAGGGCCCTCCTCCCAGCTGGACTACCGTTTGAGTTGTGCTGGCTGATTGGAATAATGCTGGCATCTTACATAGATTTACAACACAGGGGACAGAGTGGAATCCCACAATATTGCTCTAGAGTAAGAAGACGGTCCTTGTTCTGGCCTTGCCACCAATTTACTGAGCGACTTTGGCATGCCATTTTCCTTTCCCGATCCTAGTTTTGTCTCATCTGTAAAATGGGGATATCACAGCTATTCTACCTACCTTCACAGGGTTGTCATGAAATCACATGATTGCCTCAGTGTGAATTTATAAATTCTACGAAGCTTTCATTTTTCATACACTTTAACCCTTGAAGATTATAGAACACTTTCCTCAAAATGAACCAGTAACAGAGGTAGACACATTTTTGTCTCCCCTTTACATCTAAAGAAAGCAGGGCTTTGACATTTACTTGTCGTTTCAGTGTCTCAAGACCAAGTCAGGCTCCATTTCTAAGTTTGACCCAGCTCTAAAGTTTGATACCTGAGTAGTCCTTCCAGCTCTTTGTACCTTTTAGATCTCAAAGAAAATGTAACTTTATTTTGCAATTAGGTCCCTCTGGTAAACCTAATGTAAAAAAAATAAAAACTTTGCTATCAGTGAATCCTCAAGGTAGCTTTGTCTGTGGTGTTTGGCCAGGCGCAGAGTTCTCCCCAAGGCAAAGGTTCAAAGCATGGTCAGTCACACGAGGACAAGAGAGGATAAATGAATAAGAGGAGAACTTTCGTAGTGTTTGTGCCTACACGGCAGAAAGATGTGTTAGGTGACACAGTGGTCACAACTGGGGTCAAGAAGGTCCGAGTTGGTATCCTGCCTCAGACATTTGCTAGCTGGATGAGTCTGGGGAAAGCATATTACCTCTCAGTGCTTTATTTCCCATTTGTAAAACAGATAATCTCTCAGAGTCAGGAAGAACTTTGAGGATAAATTGAGATAATACTAATAAAGTGCTTTGCAAATATTTTTTTCAAGCGAGTATGTATGAAATTTAATATTTACATAAAATAGAAAGCAATTTAGTTTTCAAAAGCATCCCTAATCTCCCTACTCTTCCCCTACCACCTTCTGCTTGGTGAGCTGGAGTAGGGGCTGCCAGTCCACTGACATTTTCACATAGCTTCATTATCCCTGAATCTGAGGTCATCCCCCTTCTCTCTGCTCTCCTTCCAAGCACTATGGAAGTCCAGGAGTCCGGTGGAGCAAATTAAGTGCTTTGCAAATATTAAAGCATGTTATGTTATTACTTTTTTTTTACATGGGGGAGGTTTGTATGGTTTAAGCAGTAAGATCTGGGGCAAGAAAACACTTTCCCCATTCCATTAGTCAGGGAATGCTCTCTGGAGGAGCTGGAATTTTACAAGCTGTTTTAATCTTGAAAAACAAAGAATGGGTGGACAACATGGAAGGCCAGTGTGTGCTGAGGGATCCCAAACTCCCTGGAACCTGAGCAGATATGTGTGCCAGGATACCTTCCTTTTCTTATGGTGAGAAGAGCAATGTATCTGGAACCAGGGGCTGGGGTGGAGTAGGAAGCAGTGGCTTGCTGTGTGGGAGCTGTGTCTGTGGGAGCTAATTAAATGATTCCTTTCCTTAGGATCACACAAATCTGGTAAGCAGCCACCTCCCCATATAGTCCAAGGAGCTAAAATACTGAACGGTGCATTCAGGTCATGGACGAAAAAGCAGGTAAGACAGCATCTGTGTTCCCATGGTGTGTAGATGGGGCAGGGGGAGCAGATAGGGAAATAGTCCAAGTTGTGAAGATTTGGAGATGGGCATTCCCAGCAGGATATATGATCTCTGCCTTCAAGTACCTTCAGGCTTGTCATGTGGAAGGATTTCATTTATTCTGTTTGTGACCAGTGGGTAGAGATAGGAGAAATGTGGAAAAATTCAAAGATTTCTACTCAGTAGAAAAAAAGAACTTCCTAATAATTAGACTGACCCACTAATAAAAAGGGACTGGATTCCCAGAGGATGGATAACTATTGTTGGGAATACTGCAGAGTGGATTTGGGGCTTTTGTGGGTGCTGGAAGATATTTTAAGTTTTTTGGACTATATTGGACTTTTGAAGATGCTTACAAAACGGATTTTAATTCCTGAAGTGATCTTAGGACTTGTAGGGGCAGTATGATATAATGGACAGAATGTGAAATCTGGCATCAACTGAGTTCCATTCACATGTGACGCTTTTTTCTCACTGCCATGGACAAGTCAGTGTAGCAGAACCTCCATTTCCCCATTCGTAAAATGAAAGAGTTGGGCTAGCTAATTTTGACATCCCTCCAAAACTAATCTTGTGATCCAATGACTTACTCTTTTCTTTGAATAGTAAAATATCATTTGGCAGTAAGTTTGTTCAGGCAAATGTTACTCAGGGAAATGTTATAACACTACCACAGAGTCTCAGCCCCACAGCCGCTACCATACACTTCTCAATCCACAGGTGTCAGATGCACGTGGCTTAATGGAAAGTACCTGAGTCTCCGTTCTGGGGGATCTTAATTCAAAACCTATCACAAATTTAGCTGCGTGATCCAGGCCAAATGATTTCTCTCTGACCCTCAGTTTTCTCATCTATAGAATGGGGATAATAATATTTATGTTATCTTCCTCCTTGGGCTGTTGAAAGTGTTTTAAAAACCTTGAAGTATCATGGAAACTTATGTTATGATGGAGCCATTTCTCTGTTTAAAAAACAAAACAAAACTATCTGGCAGTTCTCTGTTTCCAGCCTGCTCTCCCATCGTTGCTAACACAGCATTATGACCCCTCCAACGTTGTGGATTTCTGACAGACAGGATTACTGATTGATCTCTGTCTCTTCTTGCCTCATTCTGTCCCTGTGAGTTTGAGTAGATCAGACCCTCTCTCCATTTGGACCTGGGACCAAAGACTTTCTTTTCTTTCATAAGCTGACTCTGTGAAGCTTTCCTTAGTTTCTCCCCCTGGATTCCCTGCTCTTCTTTGCCCTATCTTCTCAACTCTCTTGGAGATATTTTCTCTCCTTCCTAAAATTTTGTTAGAGTAGAGTTCTCCTTTACTCACGTCTCATTCTGCCTTATGTCACTCATTGATTCAGCAACCGTTTATTAGGGACTGAGCTGAGCCATGGAAGAAGGAAGAAAGTTTAAGTTAGACATAGTCCTTACCCTCATGGAGCTTGTGGTCTAGATGGGAATGATGATACAGTAATAATACTAATAAAGTAATAGTAACTAAAATATTCATAGTGGCTTTAAGATTTACAAAGTGATTTATATTTCCTATTATGTTCCAACAACCCCATCTTACAAGAAGCCTTTCCCAAGAAGCCTCTTAATTCTAAAGTCTTCTTTTTATACCGTCCAGAGCTTCTTTGGACTTATTTATCTGCATGTTGTCTTTCGCATTAGATTGTAAGCTTCTTGAAGACAAGGGTTGTCTTTTGCCTCTTTTTCTATCCCCAGCACTTAGTGCATATAGTAGGTGCTTAATAATTGTTTATTATTCTAACTACACACATTATCTCATTTGATCCTCACAATAATTCTGTGAATTAGGTATTATTATCCCCACTTTACTGATGAGGAAACTGAGACTAAGGGTCACATTGTTATCAGGTATCAGAAGCAGGGTCTGAACTGACTCTCAGGTACAATATTCTATTCTCACCAGCATAAATAATTATAATATATATCATTATATGAGTCACTCATCAGGAAAATAAAAGAAAACATGAAGTCAGAGCATGGAGTCTTGTTGCAAACTTTTTCCTTTCATGCACTGTACATATGTTTTGAGTGGAAAGATCTCTGCATTTCAGGAGTTTCAGTCCTGGCTCAGCTATTTATCGACTTTGTAATAATGAGAAAGTTATTAACCTCTGTTGGTCTCAGCATCTTCATTTGTAAATGAGAGGGAATTAACCTAGGTGACCTCTGAGGCCCTTTCCACCTTCAGTTCTATGATCTTATTCTAGCCAAATTGGAAACTAGTTGTTCCCCAGTGTCATCCTACTGTTTCCAACCTCCATACACTTAACCAGCCTGTCCCCCATGTCAGGAATACAGCTGTGCTCCTTCCTTAGATCGAGCTCTCTTCTGCCCCTAGAATCTTCAATCTTACAGAATACTTATTTTTGCAAATATTTCATATTTGTGCACTTCTCTTACCTCCATCCCCCTAGACTAGAAGCTCATTGAGGGGAGGATTATATCATAGTTTATCTTTGTATTTCTAGTGCCCAGTACAATGTCTTGTGATGATTCTTTTTGGTTGAATTAAGAGGCAGTGTGGTCATTGGGAGGGATGTAAAGTAAATCTGCCTGGCAGTGGAGGAAAAAACATTCCTGAGTTCTCTCACATTGTAAAATTTGAGTTAGTTTATAGGTAGCTTATAAGTTAGTTTATAAGTAATTTGAGTTTTCTTTTAAGAGATGCTTTGCCAATAAAGGGGCTTGGGGAGAAGCAGGAGTCTATATTTTCCTGGTAGCCAGTTCTCAAACTGAAATCTGGGATAAGGAGTGAGGGGGAGAAGATTGTTCATTCAGCGCTAGGAAGCATCTCCAGAAGGAACCTTAGAGGTTAGGGAGTTTGCCAGGCCAACTTTATAGGTAAAGGGACAAGTTCTTTTGCATTTAATTTTACATTCACAATCTCTTCTTCTGTAAAAGTCAAGTAATAATCATCAATTAACCCTGGAACATTGATTAAGCACCTACTATTTGCCAGAACTGTGATGGACACAGATAAGTGGAATAATTCTTGTTCTTAAAGAACTGGGGGAACCGGGGGCAGACAGTCTCCTCCTAAAGCATATCTAGAGCCTAGCTCTCCACTTTCATATCATACACTCTATTCCAGCCCAACTGGTCTCTTTACTATTCCCTGTTTACATATTGTGACACTGAGTCAATTATTTAAACGTATCTGGCCCCAATGATCCTCCTCTATAAAATAAGAGGGCCCTGGTCCTTTCTAGTCCTAGGTCTAACATCCTACCCTGTCTCCACACCTACTTCCCACTGAAGTCTCAGAATCCGTGAAGCCTTCCGTAGTTGATTTGCTCACCTGTTTAAGACATAACAAAACAACAATGATAATGAATTATGATGCTGTTACCTAATTATATAATTAAAAATTGTTGCTGTTACTAATTAGAGAATAACATTAGGCAATCTATGTTAAGCTTCTTAAACTGTGGATTTCAACCTCCTGTAGGGCCACATAATTGAATATGGATGTTGTGAAATTATCATTTGTTACAAATAGATGTTTGATTTATATGCCTGTTCTATATACCTATATTCCCAGGGTCAAGTAAAAGTTTCTTGGATGAACAGGGTCATGAGTGGAAAAAGTTTAAGAAGCCCTGTCTTAGATCAGTGATATCAGATTCCAATAGAAAGAGATCCTTTTGACCACATACTAATTTAGAAAACTACAGATTAATGGCATCTATGTTATGGTGTGTTTTCATTTGCTTTGTTAAACAAATATGGTTTAATCTGATGCTGGTGGCAGTTGGGAATTTTGTATACCATTGGTTACTTGGGGACAAGAGTTTGAATTTGATACTTCTGTTTCAGATAGTCACTCTTTCGCTGGAAGAGAAAAAAGGGATGAATTTGGTTTAGCTCAATCATAGATGGCTTTATGGAGGAAGTGATACTTGAGCAGAGCCTTAAAAGATGTGTGAATATGGGACAGTGAGGAGACTGGTTTGGAGACTGGATTCGTGATAGTGGGAGGAGCGGGGTGTGAAGAGGTGGGGAAAGGGAGGGGAGGGCTAGATTGTGGAGAGCCTTGAGTAATGGACATTACACCTCTTGACAAATGGGGAGCCCTGCAGCTTCTGAAGCTGGGAAGAAGAGCAAGTGTTGTTTCTAATGCTCCCACATGAGTTTGGAGGCCAGCAGTACATCCTGTTCCTTTGTCCTGCCATACTTCACAAAGTAACCCATTCATTTTGTAAAAAGCTTATTAACTTACTAAGTTGTTAACTTCTTAATAATTATTAAGCTTATTAATGTCAGTGTAATAAAGTACCTAATCATTCTCGATGGTGGAGAGAAGGATGGTAGTCTTGGGAGATTGGTGCAGGGGAGGAAAAATGAAGTCAAATTCCCCGAATACTTCTGAATATGGAGCAAGAAAGTGAAGCTGTAATATTTTGTGTTTCAGGCCTTAGCAGAACATGAAGATGAACTTCCAGAGCATTTCAAACCATCCCAGCTTATCAAAGACCTTGCCAAAGAGATCCGAC
Organism: Sminthopsis crassicaudata; assembly: GCF_048593235.1. Classification (NCBI taxonomy): domain Eukaryota; kingdom Metazoa; phylum Chordata; class Mammalia; order Dasyuromorphia; family Dasyuridae; genus Sminthopsis; species Sminthopsis crassicaudata. Next base: position 693,041,379 of record NC_133617.1, read on the forward strand.
TCAGCGAGGTATGTCAGTCTCTCCTGACCTGGAGCAGGACCTGATGATCCGGCTGGGATCCCCCGCTGTGAGGGGAAGTGGCAGCCCTTGGCTGGCTAGGGATCACTAGTGCTGACCCTTGGGTGTCCTGGGCCTGCGGTGGCAAGGCCTTAAGGAGAGTTCCAGTAAATGATCGATCACCTCTTCCTTTGGGCCACAGGCATCCTTACTCATCTCTGGCCACTTCCTTCTTGGTGTTGGGGGCAAGGATACGATATATTTCCCTATTGAGCAGTTTAGAGAAGGACCTGGGAAGCTGAGTGGGGGACTTGGGATTCACAACACAAGGATCTCACCTCTCTTTCCTACCTGTGTGATCTTGGGCAAACCATTACCTTCCCTGGGCCTCAGTTTTCTTATCTGTAAAAATGAAAAGTCAGATCTTACCAATTGTGTCACCCTAGGCAGGTCCCGTAACCCTGTTTACCTCAACTCCTCAACTGCAAAATGAGCTGGAAATGGCAAACTACTAGAGTATCTTTGTCAAGAAAACTCCAAATGAGGTCACAAAGATTCAGCACAACTGAAAAATAAATGAACAGTCATAAAAAACCGGACTATTAAATAGCCTCTGAGCCCCCTCCAGACCCAAATCTATAATATCATGAGCCTAACGAGTTTTCTGCTTACTTGGAAGCCTTGCCCAGGTTTCTTATTTAATGCTTCCAGATCGAAGGGAGCAAGATAGAGGAGGTTGGTGTTCCCCAATCAGGCAGCTCTCAGGCCCTAAGGCCGGCCCTGACCTCTGTTACCTCCGTGGATTTGCTGGTTCTCCTATCCCTGTAAGACCCAAGTGTTAAGAGGAAACTCTACTGTGGAGAGGGTGTCTGTGGGGAGGTTTGGCTCTAACGTTCCCCCAGAGGTCATCGGAGTCCCCGCCTGTGACTGGCCCTGAGGCAGCTCTTGGCCATTCTCAACACAAACATCTAGCTCTTCTGAATCTCACTTGATTCCGGAACCTCCAGGTATTCTGAGACCAACAGCCCTCTGCTCAGAGCAGCGAGCCCCAATGTCCTTGGCGCCAACATGGTCAGACAGGTAGGCCCAGTCCCTGAAGGAGAGCCCAGCTCCCAGGAGCCATGGCCCAGCCCCCAGAAGTGATTGAGTGGTCAGAGGTAGGGCAGACCCACTGCTCCTAGCCTGCTGGGAAAGGGTCGGGGACAGGTGTGCTTCTTAGGAGACCCTCACCCTCAGGGCTGTTTCTGGCCTGAGCCCTCATCATAGTTGTTGGTGGAATCAGGCAGATCACTGAGATCTTCGGCCCTTACGTCCCAGCTCTGGAAAGGCTTTCTGTAACATTGGCTTCTCTTTGGGCCGCCATGTTTTAGAATTCGCACTGGCAGACTGGAGCAAGTCCAGAGCGGGGAAAGTCAAAATGGCCCAGGGTCTCGGCGCCCTTTCATAGGTGGAAGTCTGTGTAAATAGCATCTGAATCTTAAATTCTCAGCCAAAACTTGTCAAACCTTGGTCCAGCCCTTTGGCTGTACCTTAAATCTCAATAACTGCTACATCTTTTTGTCAGTCATGCTGCGCTTGTGGTGGCTTGGTTATGGAAGATTCTCTGTTCAAGGTATCACGGTCTTAATCTTCCTAATTATCCTTTTTTCTTCTTTGTCTTCTCCTTACATTCCTGCCCCTCTTACTACCTCTCCCTCCTCCCCAACTCCCTCTTCCTTCTTCCTTTCTCCATCTCCTCCTCTTCCCCCACTCCCCACCACCTCCAGAAAGAAAGCCTACCAAGATGGTGGTGGGGATGGCTCTGATTACCAAAAGGGTAGGATCAGAACAGGTCTCCTCCACAAAATGGAGATCCAGCTTTTCCGTGTCTGAGAGTAAATGGCTTTGGAAGGCGGTTTTGGAAAGAGTTATTTCTGGTTGCTAGTTCAGGAGGGAACCAGGCATTTTTTTTCACGTGACTTTCTTTGGATTGAGTGTGATCTCGTTGTGATGATGTTTCATGGGTCTGGAGAATCTCTCTGGGGTAGATGATGGCGCAAGGAAGGGTTCGGTGGTAGTAAATGTGACAGCGAACCCTTCTCCTTCATTTCCAGAATGCATTGAAAGTCACTAACCCGAAGTCGGTGCCAATGTCTCTCCCAAGGAAGTTTGCCCCATGGAGAAGGAGAAGGAGGAGGCCCCCATCCCCTGTACAGGTCACCCCACCTCCCTCCCTGGTGGAAAAATCTTCTAAAAAAAAGACTCCCAAAACAATGAAACCACCCAAACCATCCAAGATCCCCAAGCTTCCCAAACTCCCTAAACCACCGAAGCCTCCAAAGCCCCCGAAGCCCCCCAAAGCTCCGAAGATCAAGGAAGGAGGCAAGAAGAAGGGGAAGAAGTCCAAGGAGTCGGCTTCCCCCACCATCCCCAATTTGGACTTGCTCGAAGCCCACACGAAGGAGGCACTGACCAAGATAGAAACGCCAAAGAAAAGCAAGGTGTGTGCTTCTCCCCAGCGCCCCGGGCTTCCTGGGTAGGCCGAAGGAGATCGAATGCCGTGGAGGTTAGGACTTAGTAAAGTGAGGTTTCTCCTCCTCACAGAGAGACTTTCTTATGATCATACCTACTTCTCAGTCTTGTGGGTCTAGGCTCTTAGCTGCTGCTCTCCATGGATTTAATAACCTTTCCCCTTTCCCAGGAGACTCATCTGAAATCAAAGTGAAAACAAGCAGAGGCAGACACGGAATTAACTGAATCAGGAGATAACTTTGGGGGTTTCTGTATGTTATAGGTACTTCTTGGCTCATGGCCATATTCCACAAAGGCCCTGAGTTTAGTCAACCAACCAATGATTATTTATTAAGCCCCTGTGGTGTGCTAGGCAATGTACTAAGCATTGGGGATACCAAAAAGCAAAAGAGAATTCTTGCTTTCATTCCAATATAATGGAGGACACAAGAAAGCAACTACATATGAAGCAAGCTATTGCAGGATAAATGAGAAATAATGGCGGGGCGGGGAAGCAGTGGAATTAAGAGGATCTGGGGAAGGCTTCCTTTAGAAGGTGGGACTTTAGATTGAGACTTAAAGGAACCCAGGGAGGTTGCTAAAGAGTGGAAGAGGGAAAGCGTAATAGGCATGGTGGATAAGTCAAGAAAGCTGAGAGATGGAGTGTCTTATTCCTGGAATGGCCAGGAGGCCAGTGGATCAAAGAGTACACGTTGGGCAGTGAGGGATAAGACTAAAAAATGGGAGGGTTTATGAAGGGCCTTGAATGCCAGACAACATTTAGACATTTAGACCGAGTTAAAGATGTCTACTGGACATCCAACTTAAGGTGTTTGAAGGACAGTGGTAAATACAAACTAGGAGGTCAGTAGAGCCATTGGTAGAATTGAGAATGATCAGTGTAGGGCTGGTCACTAAATCCATGGAAACTGATGAGATCACTGAGAGAAGTAGTATAGAGGAAAAAGAGGACTCGGGGAAGAACCCCGAGGGACACTTATAATTAGAGGGGATGTTCTGGAGGAGGACCCAGCAAAAGAAAGAGAGAAGTGGTCAAAGGAATAAGGGAAAAAATCAGTAAAAAAGATAAATCCAATGACTACACTGATACTTTATAAAAATATGTCCATTCAATGTCAGAAAATCCTGTGATGTAGGTATTAAATGTATAGTCACTTCATTCTTCAGTTAAAGACATTAATGTCTTACCCATTATCTTGAAATCCAAGCCTTACCATTAGGCTTTCATTGACTTCTGCAGCTTCTCCACATGGATTCTAGGGTTCTGTCCGAGTCAAGCAGAGAAGGGTGACTGCATTTCCACAGGACAACTCTGAAGTGCTTGAAGATAGTTCTTCATGCTTCCTGTTTCTCTTCCTCCTATTCCTTATCACTAGGGCAAGAACCCATGAATCAGTGTTGTATTCATTTGTTGTTTGGCACCTGAAGGTAAATCCCAGGACCAGGGAATGGTAGTTATGGAGAAGATTTAGGTTTAAGATAAGAAAAAACTTAACAGAGCTATTCCAAAATATGCTTGAACAATATAGTACCCTGCGAATAGTACACTTTAAAAAGTTTATTGAGCATGACAAAGTCAAAGAAAAGTTTTTCTTTTTAGTGCTGTGAAAAATGTGAGGTGGAAGAGGGTCAAAAATAGTATCTTTCAAAAAAGTTCAATATCAACTGAAAAGTTGGGAGACTTTTGGTAGATAGACATGGCAGACAGGAGAGTAGGTGATGTTGGGGAGTCAAGTTCAAGATGGAAAGATGTTTCCTAGGATATACTGATTAAATAGAGGGCAGGGAGAAGATAATTTGCTTTTTAAATTAAAACAAGTGAATTAGTTAAATTAGCTAAAAAAACCAAAGAAACCACAAATGAATTTCAGGCATTTGAATGAGAGGTGACTGAAAATTGCATCTTATAATAAATAGGCTGTGTATATTTGAGTGTTCACCTGAGGAGGGAGCGCTGCATCCTTTTCCTGCCTTAGATGCTAAGTGATGGCTCTTCCCCCACTTTTTCTTTTATAGGTTTCAAAGAATGTTTTAAGTGTCCCCAGCAAAGAAGTTACTAATAAACAAAATGACATGGAGAGGTTTGAAATCCGAGAACAGAATAAGACCAAAACAGAAGCCAAGTGGAAATATAAGGTAAGGCTGGAGGCATTAAGGTGTACTGGGGACAGTCTCACCTGAGACCTGGCCTTGAATCCTGACTGACATGCATGTGCCAGCTGGGAGACTTCATGGGCATGGCCCCCCGTCCGTCTGAACTATGAGGAGAAGACAGAGGCGCAAATGATGTGATGCATCCAAAACTCCAGCTCAGTGTTGGCTCTTGTTGTGAGCTAGTAGAGAGGATGGGGCTTTCCTGAATCAGGAGTGTATTTGTTTCTCCTCTACACTTCTAGAAAGGATCCTTGTTTTATTCCTTCTGCTGTCAAGCAAAGACCAAAAAGGTCTCACTTCCTTAGAGTTGGGTTTTAGAATTGGGAAGGACCTTAGAGATGGATGAGACCCACCTGTCTTTGTAGGCAGAAATCTCCTCCACCTTTTGCCAGTGGTCACCCAGCCTCCACTGGAACACTGCCTGTGAGATAAGTGCCTTCTGCAGCAAGCCGCTTCATTGCAGGAAAGCTCTCATTAGTCTGAAATCCTTCCTTTTATTGATTTAAAATTTTGTTCTTGTCTACTTCTGCCCACTGCTCTTCATTTTTCTGGCCTGTGAGAAAATTCGTTCTTTTCCATCTTGTATTTGAAAATGGTGGTGATATTTCCCCAACCTAATTGATAGGGCTGCAGCTCTAGATCTGGAAGGGACCACAGGAGCCCAGGAGCCATCTATCTAGTCAAACCCCCTTATTTTACAGATGAGGAAAGTAGGGGACAGTTCTGAGGTTTTACAAATGCTGAGCGTGGGAAGTGAAATTTGACTTCACTACCATTGATCTTTCCATTGTATTGCCCTACTTCTCTTCCCTTTTCTAGAACATATGATGGAACTAGTGACTCAGAAAAATCAAAGTCCAAAGTGTGTCTCTTGTATTTTTTTTGGCGAGGAGTCAGGGTCACACAGTTAGGAAGCATCGAGTCTGAGGCTGGGATTTGGATTCAGGGGGTCCTGCCTCCAGGGCCAGTGTTCTGTCTGCTGCACCATGCAGCTGCCCTACTTTTTAGCCATGTGACTATGGGTAAGACATTAAGCCTTTCTGGTCTTCAATTTCTTTATCTGAAGAATGAAGTGACTAATACCTTTAATACCTACATCACAAGGTTTTCTGACATTGAATGGACATAATATATGTAAAGTATCAGTGTAATTATTGTATTTCTCTATATCTTTTTTTCTAATGCCATGTATTAATAGCAGACTCCTAGGTCTGGAGATATTACTACATGTAAGACACGCAGTTCATTTGTGTCTGCTTATCTAGACAAATGAGCCCTTTTGTTCTTCATGATGGTGGCCATGGTCCTCTCGGATGCCATGTTGTTTCCTAGGAACCAATGGCTTACCTGTTAAGAGCTGCACCTGCCTTATTCTGAATCCTCCCTTTTAGCTGGGTGACACCCCTCTGGTTTCCGGTTCCCTTGAAGTAGATGATTGCTAATGTGCCTTCCAGCTATGACAGAGAAATGTGGTCCATTAGAAAGAGACCTGTGGCCGAAGTCAGAGCTTGGGTTCAAATTCTGCCTCTGGAGCAAGCTGTCTCTGTGGCCTTGCCTACTGTTCAGGGATGCTGGAAAACCCAGAGAAGACCCCAAAACTACAAATGTAAGAAATTAATAAAAGAAGTCTCACTTCTAGAATGAGGGACATGTGCAGAATCAGTGTTGTAGGAACGCCTTGGGCTGGCAACAAGCTAGACAGACCTGAAAGAATATAGGTCACGGCCAATGAGCATCTTAGTCTATTCTCGGGGTTCAAAGGATTTCTCCAGCACATCTGCCATCTAGTGATTGTCTAGTCCAATCTCTTCATTGGTTTTGTTTTGTTTTGTTTTTCAATTTTTCCATTTTACACTAGAGGAAACTGGGTCACAAAGCTAGGGCAGTGATGTATTTAAGGTCATATGGCTTCTGGGTGGCAGACTTAGGAGTCCAAATTCTCAGCTTTATTCATAACTCATCATCTCCTCCTTTTGGCTTCTCCTGACCACTCACCCCTCCCTCCCCTCACCAGTCAGGAGAATGCAGGATGCAGGCTCACCCAGCCTTGGGCTGGGGAGGGGACACTGGACCGAGCTCATTTCTCCCACCTTTCCACACTATTCTGCTTGTCATAAAGCAGCAGATCTGAGCTGAAATGCTGAATTGTTCAGCTCAAAATCCCATAGGATCCCTTCTGGCACCCTCTGCCCTCTCCATCACTTCATGACCAGCACTTTTCTCAGTGCGTGCATGTACAGCCATTATCAGGAACATTTGCTGATGTACCTTTCCCCAAGGCATAACTGAGCTCAGCTTGGCTCAGGCCTGAGCTGCCACGTTGGGTCTGCACACCTTTGTTTTTCTCCTGCATCACAGTGACTGAATGATGATTCTGGTCTCAGATAAGTTCTTCTGCATCCAAGTTCCCCATCTATAAATAAGAGTTGTTATTATCGTGAAGGTCCTTATTTCATCACTTGGTACAATTCTCTGTGATGAGCCAGTATGGGCATCTGGCAGGCCTCTTGCTGACTAGGTGTTGGATGTTGATCCATGTGGATGAATGCCAATGAGATATTGTGAATGTATATTTATCCAGTGGGACAGTTGTTTATGCTACAAGCAGGGAAGAATTGGCCAATGTGGCCTTCTTCCCAGAGCAGGGAAGTTTTCTGTGCTTGCCTTCCAGAGAAGGGAGCCCCCATCTCAAACTTTGAGCATTTATTGAGATGATAAATAATATCTTTATAGCTGTTTTATTTATTAAATAATAATTTAATAATGTATTTAATAATCTTGTAGGCTTTTTTAAGGCAAGAAAATGTGTTTCTTAAAGTTAATTTCATTGAGAAAATTAAGTTTTTTGCATTGATTTTTAAAAAAATTCATTGATTTGATTTTTAAGTCGTTAGAAGATAATTTCTCTTTATATCTTCTATAGTACATATATACATGCACATAGTACATAGTAGGTGGCTTAATGGATGTTTGTTGAAATGAATACTTTCTGCCAATTTGCAGATAGGTCAGTATCTGCAAGGACCACGCTGTGAGGCATGTAAACCTCAGTTAATTGAAAGAACTCCTAGCCATGTAAGAGCATAACCATTTGACTCTTTTTTTTATGTGCCACTTAGGAAGATGTTTTTTCAACAAAGGATGGTATTTTGCTCTTTTAAATGGTTTAGATAATGTCTATATAGGTTTCTTTTTTTTTTCTTTTAAAAAATTTATTCGTGTTCTTTAAAAGAAACATATATGTGTGTGTATGTATATATATTGACAGACTGACTGGTCATTTTGGACAGCATGTGCCTCATTCCCTACCTGGAATCTATAATTTTTCTACTAGAGAAGAGAAGCCTGCTTCCTAGTTATTCATCTGAAACCATACTGGGCTAATGGAGCTGGAGCTCTGATGCTTTTCAGTGCTGTCTTCATTTACATTTCTGTGGGTGTCATGTATATTGTCCTTCTGCTTCTTATTTCTCTCTCTGTCAATTCAAACATGTCCCAACCATATTTCTTCTGTTGAAAGTTTTCACAGGTGGGGAAATAGAATTGGGCTTGATAGGGGATGAGGAGCATTTTAGACACATCTATCTGAATATGCTCCCCTGGGCCTCCAGGAGAAATTTAGCAATTACATTTCTTTTTTATTCATGGGTTTTCAAATACTTTTTTTTTTTGTGTATCCTTGTAAATGTTTCTTAAAATATTTTTTTTTCAGAATAGCAAACCTGATTCCTTATTGAAAATGGAAGAAGAACAGAAATTGGAAAAAACTCCTTTATCAGGAAATAAAGATAATAAATTTATGTTTTCTTTCTCTAACAAGAAACTTCTAAGGTAAGTAGCAACATGGGTGAAGAGAGTAGATAGATTTATTAATGACCTCTTCTAAGACTTCATCACAGTGGATCTTTGGCTTTCCAGAGGCCAAAGTGATTGAAAGCTCTGACCAATTGGTGACTGAGCTGTAAAAGATTCAGTGTGAAACCAGAAATTGTCTGAAGACCTATCTGTGATTTGTGGGCCAGCCCACTCCCTCTGGAGCTGGCTTTTCAGCACAAAGTTTGTCACTAGGGGATGGACTTTTTTTTTAAACTGCTAGAAATTCATTTGTTTATTAATGCATCAAGATGTTAGTGCATTGTTGGAGTATCTGCCCACATGAAATTACAAATCCTTTGAGATGTTGAACTAAAGAAACAAAAACAGAGTAGGAAGAGACAGCAGTATGTCTTTGGAAAGAAAACAGTGGGACTCGGCAGACTTGGATTTTAAGCCTTCTGGTCATTTAGTAACTGGGCAAATCAGTTGGGAACTGATCTGTAAGTTAATTCCAAAGAAGTTCTTCTGACATTCATGAATAAAGTGACTTGCCCAAACTGACACAGCTGGGGTGTGCTTTAGGTAGGAGGGGAAGCCAGGTCTTTCTGACTCTGCTCCCCTCCCTGTGACGTGCTCCCTAGCTCTTCTTGTTTTTGTTATACCATGCCTTTATTTATTTCTGAGTAAGGGGTGAGGACACCCAGAATGCTTTTCGCCAGAAATGTATAAATCGAATTGCCAACATTTCCTCCTTGAGAGCTTTGTCTAGAGCTCCCACTGAAAGGGAAATTGCCCCTTCTGAGACAAATGAAAAAAGACAGTTTTTTTTTTTGTTTGTTTGTTTTTCTGAGGCTGGGGTTAAGTGACTTGCCCAGGGTCACACAGCTAGGAAGTGTTAAGTGTCTGAGACCAGATTTGAACTCGGGTCCTCCTGAATTCAGGGCTGGTGCTCTATCCACTGCGCCACCCAGCTGCTGCTGGATATAGACAATTTTATTCACTCATTCTCTCACTCCCCTACTAACTATTTTTGACTATGTGGCTGCCATGTGCAAAGCATTGGGAACTCCTGTCTTTCTTGTCATAGTTCAAAATAGCCTTATTAGACACTGTGAAGAGAATCACAGTTACTTCCCATAGCAGATGATCCATCACAGGGTTTTATTTGCCAAAAGAGTTTAATGATAAAAAGGTGTTGATTTGCTGCTGTTCCTGTGCAGGGAATCTTAGTAATGCTGTCAACACCTGCCAGGATTCACACAAGTGTTTTATGATCCTGCACTCTCTTAATGTGGTTCAAATATAAGTGCCCTGGGACAACTGTGGTGCCATACCAGTCAGCCACATCAATGACAAAGGAAGTATCCACTGTCAGGGAAATGGTTCTTTCACATGGTAGACACATGTGTGCATCCGATCATGTAGAGTATGTGCAAACATGCACACGTAAGAACACAGGCTGTAGTACCCCGTTATCAGAGGTTACATCCCAATCTGATAGAGTCATTGAACTCATCACAATCCAGGTTTTTGAAGAATGGAATTCTGATTTCTTGGTTTACTACATGGCCTTAAACTAACACCAGATTTTTCAAAAACTAATTCTTGCTTGCTTGCCTCTAGTATCTAAGTATTTTAGAGAGGGAACATAGCTTAATGGAATGAAACACTGAATTAAGACTCAGAAAAGCCAATTCTACCTTACCACAGTATTGCCTTGGACAAGTAATTTAAACCTCCCTGACGCTCAGGTTCATTATCTCCTAGGGTTTTGTGAGGTTCAAATAAAATGCTGTATATAAAGGGCTTTGAAAGCCTCAAAGTGCCATATAGTTTTCAGCTCACACTTTTTAGGTGGAGACCTAGTTACCTGAACAGCAAGCATTCATTAAGCTCCTACTGTGTTCTAGTGCCAAAACCAATAGACTTATATTACCTCCGTGATTCATATGGGAACAGGTTAAAACAGGTATCCTTATAATGAGTTTCAATAAAATTTCTTGAAAATGTAAAGTAATTCATGGTATTTATGTCATAATTAGTAACTTAGATACCATATGTTCTTTGTGTAGCATTCTGCTAGATCTTTGTTATGGTATCAGTGTATCTAACATTAGTGAGGTTTAAAAAAAAAGATTATCAGTTATTAATAATAGTATCTGTTTTCAAGAGGTCTCATTTCTATAACCCTGTATTATTTGGATTTCATTTTATCCATTTTTTTTTTTTTTTTTTTGCTATTAGGGAATCAAAAATATTTTCTGACAATTCCTTATATAGACCATGCATTGTGAGGGTTGTCAATGAGAACATGTCTATAATTTATATCTATATCTATTTATGTGGATAGCTATAGGTATAGATATATTGGGGAGGAGGTATAAAGAGAAGATTTGGGAAGACTGAAAAGGAAGCCTTAATGTGGGCCTCATAAGTGGGGGATGTGAAAAACCCCAAGGGTTCTTTCAGATCATGCTAAATTATTTGGGACTAATAATAGCGCACATTGACTTAATGCTTTACAGTATGTGAAAAGCTTGACCTACATTATCTCAATTGATTTTCATAATAGCTCTGTGAAGTCAGGATTATTACTGTGTGCATTTTAGAGATGAGGAAACTGAGACCACCTTGCTCAGGATCACATAGCTAATAAGTATCCAGAATTAAATACAGAATTAAAATTCAGGTCTTCCTGACTTTGACCTCAATAGTTAGTCTAAGCTCTATGCAATCCTCCTCTTGGGGATTTGAAATCATTTAGAGCAAAACTTCTTAAGCTATGGGTCACAACTCCATATGGAGTTGTGTAACTGAATTTGGGGGTCACGAAATATTTGGTAACAGTAAAAGGTTTCAAATATTCTGCCAATATGTAATTCTTCATGTAAAAATAAACACATCCATGTTTTCAGTATGCAAATTTGCTTTCATCTTTAATAAATGGTAAAATTATGCATATACTAAAGAATAGTTTTAAAATTTCTTTATGATTTATTATCAGTAAATATTTCATTTTAAAATCTATTTTAAGTATCTGTATATCTGGGGTTGCATAAAAATTTCTTGGGCATGAAAGAAAAAAGTTTAAGAAGTCCTTTTTAGTTAGTTAGTGGTATGGTTACTTGCTTCAGAGTAAGGAAGAGTCTCATGGAAGTCAACAATTCCAGTTTTAAGGAGAAAGAGTTGTGTGAATGCATGAACCTGACTGATGAGTTCTATTTTTTTTTTTTTGTTGTTGTTGTTGCAATAGCTCCAAGGGCATTAAAACCCAGACGAGTCCCGGGGTATTTGGGTCCTTACAAAACTTCAAGGAAGACAAAACCAAGCCCATTCGGGATGAATATGAATATGTGTCTGATGATGGAGAGCTCAAAATTGATGAATTTCCAATTAGAAGAAAGAAAAACACAACAAAAAGAGATTTGTCCTGTAAGTTATATTTCTTCTTGTGTTCAGTTATGGCACTGACCTCAAACTCCTTAGTTGAAGAATTCCTCAGGGGAGCATGAGGAAACATTTTCAACAAGCAGCATGTGCTGGACTTGCTTTGTAGACCCAGTCAAGAAGTGCATATCATTATCCAGATGTGTGAAAGATGAGCTTTTTCTTCAAGAAAATCCTATCATGCCAATTTCATTTTTTCTTTTAGTTTTATCAGATAAGAAGGAAACCATCCACCACACACCCGTGAAGAAGCCAAAGGTTGAATCAGTATTATACAAGGTGAGTTTGTACTTCATCAAATGTGTTATCTGTTCAGTGACATGGCTCATTGACATGTCTTGTGTTCCAACTAAGGTCACGAACTGAATAATGAAAAATGTCGTGGCATTTTGCCGTAAAACCAGAACACTAGTGATGGACTGTTTTCCTAGAAAGAACTGTTATAGTGCTAGATTGATGCTATTTGTCCTGTGCATTTTTGTGCTGGCTTTATATAGACTATTTCAAACCTCCCTTATGTCTTTAGGAAGACGGCAGATTATGGGGAATGGGGGGAGTGTAAAGATGCGTTCTATGGCTAAGGAACAACCTCAAAAACAATATTGGTTGATTTTTAACCCCAATCTTAAATGAGACCTTCGCCTGATGAAGCTGTCACTTCACAAATATGTCTTCAGGTAGAGGTTAAGATCAGTGTTAAATATTCCTCCACGACTCACAATGCCATCTTAGTTGCCTTCTCTCTTCCAGGAAGCTTTTCCCCTGATCTGCTCTGCTGGAAAAATCCCTCCCTTTTTGGGACTCTTGTATATCTATTTTGCTCTAAGTTCTCATTTATGTAATTCAGGTTCTTGTTCCATCACTCATTCTGGTGTGGAGGTGACCAGCCATGCTGGATGATGTCGTAGATGTAACGCTGGATTTAGAATCAGGAGAATTTGAGTTTAAATCCATTCTTAGACTTTCAGTGTGACCTGAATGTCAAGTAACCGCTCTCACCCTCCAGTTTCCTCATCTGTAAAATTGGGATGATAACAGCACCTTCCTCACTGGACTGTTATGAAGATAAAATGAGTTAACATATGTAAAGCATATGTAAACCATAAAGTACCAAATCATTGCTATCTGTGATGATATTGATGGTGACAATGATGATAATATTGATACAGTAAAGTCTTAGCTTTGTTGGGTCCTAACAAACAGGAAAGGCTTTCATTTATGGGCAAGCCATTGAACTATATGTAATATGATGTCCAGGCACAAAGGTGGTGAATTCTTTTAGTCTCTGTGCCATTGAAGACCACCTACTAAGTCAGGGAAGAGTCTTAAGTCTGCATTCATTCATAGAAAGAGGTTCCACACACAAGAGGAATTATAAATTGTGGATGTAATTAACGATTTCTTGGGGACACATTGCTTCTATTTTTTACCAGAACCACTGGTTTGACTGCATGTGCCCTGTCTGTCTAATCTAGGCAGCTGGGTGGTAGTGCACTGGAGAGAGTGCCGGACCTAGGCACAGGAAAATCTAAATTCTTATTCTCTTAGTCACTTGGTAGCTCCTGGGCAGGTCACTTAACTGCTGTCTGCTTTAGTTTGCTCTTGCTAAAAATGAGGATAATAGTAGCACTTAGATCCTAGGGTTGTTGGGGACGAGAAATAAAGCAAAAATGTTTATAATGTTTACAAAGTGTTTTCCAAGCCTTGATGTGCTGTATACATGCTAGCATTATGTAAATGCTAGCTATTAATCTTTGTTCTCCGTAGAAACAACTACAACCAACAGTCATTGTTCTGTACTGAATATTTATTGAACATTATGCCACCTATTGAACTTTATCTGTAGCTGATCTGTTCCAAAGAGAAAGATGTCATTTGCCACCATCCTAAAGGACAAACTGCTTTCTCTGCCCACTGTGCCCTTCTATTTTTACTGGCCATGTATGGACAGTTTTCTTCCAGATTCCTGATGCTCTTTTGCTGCATTTTTGGATCAGGTGACTGCTCCCCAGTCTGCTTCGGAATGGGAATGAAAGCAAGGCTTGTTGGGTGGGCAGCTAGTTGTTCTCGGTGGTAGCTTGTGCCGGCCATTGTTACCAACAGGGCAGAGTGCAAAGAACTGTTAATGTACAAAGGATCCCAGAATTTAGATTTAGAGTAAATCTCTTAGTTCCATGAACTCTTCACATGTAAAAGTAGCTTCTGCCCTTTTACTTTAAGGATATTGAATCTTTCTCCCTTCTTTCCCCTTCTGATAGTGCTGATCCAAATATCCTCTGTTTTAACCTGGGTGAGAGTTCTGAGAAATAAGGAAAAGGCTTCTTGACTTTGTGCCTGGAGGGCAGTGGTCCTTTCTCAAAGCTGGATGCAAGGAGAGGGGACCTTGCTAGGGCAGTATTCCTTCTGAGCCCACATCTAACCTGGTACCCACATCTATGCACAGGTACACGAGTGGGCTCAGGCATCAAGCTTTGACTCTGGCCATACATGTACTATTTTCAGAGCTCGCTTCAAACTGTTAAGAGCTCAAGTTTCTTTACCTGGCCATTTTTTCTCCCAAAGGGGAAAACAAGGGTCCTCCTGTAATAAAAATCCATTCCCTAGCAGAAGCCTGCTGTTGAGTACCATGGATCTTTGGTTCACTTTGCATCACCTGTGGGTTTTGCTTTGTCTCAACAGAGTGATGATTCATCAGATGAGGATTCTCTCCATATTGATACGGAAGCCAAGCCAGGCCGCAATTCCAAAGTAAAGAAGGAGAGTGGGAGCTCAGCAGGAATTCTGGATCTTTTACAGGCCAGCAAAGAAGTTGGAGGATTAGAGTATAACACCAACAGGTAGGTTCCTCTTGGGAATCTTTACCTGAGCTGCTGGAAAGCCTCCTGAAAACCCAAGATTGGCAATGTGCACCATGAATACAACATGCCTGTGATTGGGCAAATCATTTTTGGGGGGAGTGAGAGGGGTGAGGCAGTTGGGGTGAAGTCAAGTATCTGAGGATGTATTTGAACTCAGGTCCTCCTGACTTCAGGGCCTGTGCTCTCTCCATTGCACCATCTAGGTGCCCCTTCTACCTACCTGCAACCTACCTGTGTGTCTGGGAGGGAGGAGCCCCAGGAAATGGAAGGTGGCAAGCTCTAAGGGATGTTGACATAGTAATACATGGGATACCTCACTTTAAAAAATAATTCATAATTTTTTATTTTTATGTCATCTTTAATTTCAAATAATATTTACACATATTCACCCTTATACCCAGACTTATCACTAATAACAAAGAATAATAAAAACAAATTACTCAGCAAAGTTAAGCAATATGTCATCTTAGACCGATAGCACGTTTGATGCTTGACTCCCATAGTCCATAGCCTCATCTTTGCTTTGGGGCTGAGATTTTTCATTGTGATTATAGTGTTCAGCTTAGTTTTCTTCTTTGTACTTTACCTTTTGGTCACTGTATATATTGTTTCTTGATTTTGCTTTGCATCAGTTAGTAGGAAAGATATATATATATATATATATATATATATATATATATATATATATATATATACATATGTTTGAAATGGGCGGGCTCATACCCCAGTGACCTGGTCATCAGAGACTGTCAGTCAGATGGCCTGATTTGGGTTTTTAAAGGTGTAGATGGCTGCAGATAGGAAACAACTCTTGGGGAAACTGTTTCTTTAATCTAATGGGGCTACTGTCCCAGATCTTTGCATAACTTGGGAACTTATAGTTATATCTGAAAATAAATGGAAGCAGGCACCAAAGGGCCCTCTAACCAGCAGCCAGCTCTCACTGGCTACTCAGTGAGCTCCTCTGCATAGGATATCACCGGAGAGCTCCAGCCAAAGAGAGGGTGGCAGCAAAAAAGAGCCCCCTCTGTGTCTCACGTTCTGCTTCTCAGCATGCCGATAGGCTGCGCTGCTGGAGTTGTACGAGTATGGTAGTTCATGTCGGCTCCCTCAAGAGCAGGGGCCAATTCTAACCCTGAGAACCTTGGGAGGCTTCTGCGTATTCTGAAACCAAACCCTTGGCCCCTGACCAGGAGGAAGGGGCCCAGAAGATCTGGCAGCACCCACAGAATCAGAGATCTGACTACTGAATGGGCAGTGGGGAGGAGCCTTCCAAAGCGCTGACATTTGGAGATATCTAGAGCCTACTTATAATGACTGTGGCCTGCTCTTGAGTGATAAGAGTATCAGAGTTTGGGGGTCCATTCCAGCCCCATCATTTTATGGATGAAAAGACCAAGACCCAAAGAAGGGGCTTTGTCCAAACCCAACCGGATTGTTATCGGGGATAGGGTTTGAATCCAAGCCCCATTCAGTGCAAGTTCAGTGATTTTTTTAAACTATGTTGTGTTGTCTCAAACAGTTATCTCATTTATCCAGAATTCGATAAGTAGAAAACTTGCATGGCTGAAGACTTTTCTGTAGAACTTTTTGGGCAGTCCTTGTGAAAATGACTTCAGACACGGCCCTATCTCAGAGAATCTTCTGAATTCCTCAAGAAATATCATCACTTCTAAGACACTGTAACTACTAAGTGAGCTTGATTATGTTCGAATGCTTTCCTTGAGTTAATAGGGTTCCCTCTGTATGGTGTCTGTTACTTTTCTGTTCTGGACTACTTAGCGAGCTGATTGTGTATGTGAGCACCAGACATTTAGAGTTGGGGTCCTGGAAGTCATATCTTCCCGTCCTCTCATTTTACCGATGATGAGATTGAGATCCAGAGCACATACAGAGGGCTGACCCTCATTTCTGTCCTTTGACAGTCCGTTTAGGAGGGCCACTTGCTAGGTACCCGTCTTTCATGTCATTCAAATTCTTGACTCCTGAAAAGGCAGTAGGGTACAGTTGGAAGAGTGGGTGGCCTGATTTAGACAAAATTTGGCTAAGCCATTTGCCCTGGGTGGCTTGAGGGTGTGGACACTTGTAACTCAGAAATGAATAAGACCCCAGCTTTTTTGCAAAGGCACCAGACTCTCTAAGGCTTTGCCTCCCGGTTTTGTCCAATCTCTGTCTCAGCCTTTTGAGCCTCTGTGGTTTCTGAAATCAAAGTCGAAGCATCAGTAAATAGTGTGGTCTGAAATCCAGCCCTGCGTGTGGTTGGTAGTTCGGCAGGAATCGGTCGTATCAGTCCTTGTTCTTAAATAAACATTGGAGTTCTGATGGTGTGGGTTAAGGTCTTGATTGGAAATAGCTCTTGCTAAATCAAATGACTGTATTTTATTTCATAAATTACTATTTTGTATGCAGCCTACTCTACACAGACAGCTGTGACATGCTTTATTCTAATGGGAAAGAAATAGGAAACGAGCTCTTGATGGGGTTGTGGATGACAGATGTGGGGAAGGTTTTCTGCTAGGTATCCTGCATTTCCCTTTTTGTTTTGTTTGCTTAACAAAAAAGCCACAAAGTGAATAAACTTGAAATCTTTATCTTGGGCATTACACATGTCATTACACGGTAATGCTCTGTAGTTATGTTTATGGTGAATTTGGAGTTTTGCAATTGTAACTTGGAGTCATAAAATATCAGAATTGTAAGGAACATAAAATGTTAAGAGTTGAGAGGGCCTAGACTGCCAGAGTTAAGAAGACTGTAGAACATGGAAAGTTCAAAGTTAAAAGAGACCTGAAAATAGACTGTCAAAGCTGTCTGGAAGGGATCTTGAAATGTAGAACATTAGGAATTGGGAAAGACCTTTCTAAAGACTGTTCAGGCTGGAAGGAGACTTAGAATTTTCAAGTTGGGAATGAGGATTACAAAGCACAGATTGTTAGAACCGAAAGATCATAGAACTTAGAATTGCTAAAGCTGGAAGAGAGACTTCCAAGGCTATTGATAATTCAACCCTCATGTTCAGAGCCTCAAACTGAGTCCCAGACAGAGGAGGAGAAACTCAGGGTTTCACACAGCACAGCTGGTGTGCTCCCATGTGCTCCTCCCCGGATCAAGCTAGTTCTTTGTGAAAGTTCCCTCCTCCAACTATTTTCCAGAGTACTTT
Organism: Sminthopsis crassicaudata; assembly: GCF_048593235.1. NCBI lineage: Eukaryota > Metazoa > Chordata > Mammalia > Dasyuromorphia > Dasyuridae > Sminthopsis > Sminthopsis crassicaudata. Next base: position 693,059,322 of record NC_133617.1, read on the forward strand.
CATTTTCCTTGGACTGAGAGGACAATACAGGCTCTCTGAGCGCCATGTCATCCCTTGTCAGCACTCTTAGCTTATGAATGTTGTGTTGGCCAAATTCCTCCATTAAATAGTCATGTACTTTCCAAACCTCCCCATGGCTGGTGACAGTTCTCATGGCTCTCCATCATTAGAGTGCTGAAAATGAGCAGATGTCCATCTTCCAGCCAGTAGCCTATCCGAGAGCTCAAGCCCTCACCAGTCCTGGGAACTCTGGCTTCTCCTAATCTGGCGCCAGTGCCCTGAGCAGTGAAGGTCCTTGATGGGAGCAGGAGGTACCTACCATTCTTAGAGTGGTAGTTCTCTCTCTTCCTCATGCTGAGCTTTCGGAGGGTCTCTACAAACCCAGCAGCAGTGGCTCAGAAGTGCCAGAGGCATCAGAGCCCAGCTTCTCCCGCTCTGTACAAATGAGCAGAGGGCCAGAGTCTGGGAGGTCCTGGAGATGATACACTGGAGTTAATAAAAAAGTTCTTGTTCACAGTCTTAACCAAGAGAAAGTAAAGACACAAGCAGAAAAGGAAAGAAGTCATTTATGGACCCTGTAATAAGTCGCAGCAGCTTTCAAATGCCTAATGATGGTTTCCTGTTTCATGTTCTATATTATGTACATTTGAGAGCACAGGGCCAGAAATGAAGGGAAACTGATCTGCAGATAAATACCCTAATGAGAAACACTTTGCATTCAGTCTCTTTAAAATGGTTTTACACACATGCATGCACATGGACACACACACACATACACAGCCTTGCTCTCCCCCTTGCTGTGGTTTGACTTGGGTTTGATCAGCTCTTATCCCTTATTTGCTGAAGCCTGGTTTGCCCTAGGCAATTCCTCTCCTAATGCTCCTATTTGGTGTGTAGGGTCAGTTTTTGATGGTCCATTTCCACTGTTTTGAGGATTCACTGTTTGGGAAAAGAGTTGAAGAAAATGGGGGAAAATATGTTAATTTCTTCTAGATGATTTGCTCTGTGTTTATCACTCGGGGGGAAATAAGTTAAGGATTTTGGTATGATAATTGGAGGATTAAAGTATTATTTTCCTCACTAAGCATCTGTGTCCTGCTCATTGATTCAGCAGCTGCTAGCCTGGATTGGTTTTTATTCTCAAACATACATGTTCCTATAACTCTTGTCTATACCATACACTTATGGTGCAAATTCTTACCACCATTAGATACGGAACAATTCGATGGTGGTTAAAGTTGTTACTGGGCAGTGGAATGGGAGTTCTGTTAACAAATGAGTTTGGAAAACGTGGCGTGCAGTCAACTCTTTTAAAGTCGTTATTTTTAATGGGCATCAACTCAGGGAAAAATGCACAGATAGTCCCCAAATATGATTTTAGAAAGGGCGTTCCATCTTCTTCCTTGTTCAGGGGCTAAGCTAGATTGGAGTGAGCCTCTGTGGAAATGCTGTGAAGTAGAGGCACAACTCATTAAAACAGAAAGAGAAGAAAAAACGAGAAGTAAAGAATTTTACTAATTCCATTTCAGTCCTTTAGTAAGTGCTGACTGTTCAAGTCATCATGGAGAGACAAATATAAAAATCAAACAGTCCACATCCTCCAGAGGCATCCTTTCTACTGGCAGAGAAAGAATATTACTGTGTTAGCAGGGTGGCCATATTCAATTATGTTAAGAGCTCTCAGATGAAAGC
>NC_133617.1:693066013-693068513 GCF_048593235.1 Sminthopsis crassicaudata
AACCCTAGAGTTGGAGACAGGTGACAGGAGGGGTGCTTTTTCTTTGCTTTCATTGGTCCTACACCCTCCTGGCCTTAGAGGGGCCAGCTTAGAAGGAGGGCAGAGTCAAAGCCTTGGGTTTGGGGCATCTTTTGGTCCTCCTTCTCCTCAGGGGCACAGAGCTAAGGAAATAAGCCCAAACTGGAGGCATTTCTCCCCCCCCCCCCCCCCAAGCCTCTTTACTAGGCAGTAGGGAGTTCTATGCCTCCCGCAGGGAAATTTCAATTTAGAAGTGCATTCTCTCCGGGAAGGATTCTAATTCTGGGCTGTTCTGTGGACCTGCCTCATACCTAGCCAAGGGAGGTTTTCAGTCACAGATCGTTAAAAAGAGGAGAAGGACCTCAGAGATGATGGAGGCTGTGCTGGCCGGAGGCAGGCCTGGGAGAGCGCCCAGATCTTGTCATTCACCTGCATTTTGCCACCTTTAATGCCTTTGTTGCTTTATCCTACTCTGTGAAGAGGAACTGTTCCTTGGAGGTAGTTGTTCTTCAGGGAGTGTGGGCTTGGCTCTCCCCAGAGCCAGCTGGAGCTCAACAGCTCTCTCCTCTTCCTGCTTCATCAGTGATTCAGCAGCATCCTGTGATAACGGGGGGACACGGGTCACGAGTCCTGGATTCTAATTTTGCCCTGTGAGATGTAGACACTTGGTTTCCCTGGGCCACAGTTTCATCTAATGTAAAATGGTGTTTGGGTGAGGGGATGGTCAAACAAATTGGCTTCTCCCAACTCTAAATCTGTAATCTTTTCTAAACTTCTAGGATCCTTAGTTTAGAAAGTTAGAGGATTTTCAGCTGGGGAGTGACCTGAGAGGTTAGAGCAGGAAGGGGTAAGGAAACGGAGGGATAGAAAGCTTAGAAGAATTTCACAGAGGACATGAAGAGCAGAAGCCGGGTAGGGATTGGGATCTTTCCTCCACCTCCTCTTGTGTGTGATTCCTGTGGTCAGCCCAGAAAACGCCACTCTGAGACAATGGCTCATCAAAGAAGTGCTTTTGAGTTTTACAGAGTACTTTCCCTACACCAGCCTGTGAGATATGATGGTGATTATGATGATTTATTACTTTGTCTCCACTGACATGGGGAACTCCCAAGTGAGGAAACTCGCTCTTCCAAGTCATTCACTCCCCCCAGGCCCTGTCCCTTAGAATCTTAGAGCGCCGCCCGGGTGGCTGAGAGGTGACGTCTGGGGCTCCCCAGCCCGGGGTTACCAGAGGTGGCCCCTGAGCCCAGGTTTTCTGCCTTTGGGGCCAATTCTCCTTTTACAAAGCGCACACAGACTCTCTCGCTGGATCCCTGGCTTGCACAGTAGATGCTACTTTTAACTGAGGAGGGAACTGAGGCACCAACTAGGAAGGAGACTTTCTCAGAGTCACGACTTTCTCAGAGTCACACAGCTACAAAGTATCTGAGGCAGGGTTACAACTGAAAGTCCTTTGCTGCCTCTTGTTATTACAGAATTATATTAGCCTTGGTTAGTATTACACATTTTTAAAAATGGTCCCTTATACCTTCTATGTAATTATTATTGTTCAGTCACATCTGACTCGGTGACCCATGGACTTTGTCCACAAGATTTCCCAGATTCTGCAGATTCGCAAATTCTTTCTCCGATGTGTCCCCCTTTCACAGAGGATGAGAAGCTGAGGCAGCTGGGGCTATGCGACTTGTCCAGGATCACACACACGGCTCTGTCTGTGGCAGGTTCTGTCCCCGGAGCCATCTGTCTGCCCCGCTGAGCCAGTCTCTGACTTTAAAGCCAGAACATCCCTCAGTATCCCATTTTATAAACAAGAAATTGAATCCTAGAGGAAGGGAACAACTTTCCCATTGTGAAGAATCTGGGTTTTTATATTTCTGATTGACCAAGTCACAGGCAAGAGCTTGTCTCCTGGGGGAGATAACACGCAAACAACTATGATCTATAGTCAGATACTCTGTGAAGAAACATTTTCCACAGTGGGCCTGTATTTGACAAAGAGTGTTTCTGAATTAGTAAAAACATTAATAAACATGCTCTGCCTGAGGAGATTTACCTTATCAGTGGAGCCGGTGGGGCTCAGGTCACTGCCAAAGAAAGCTTGGAGCTCCCCAGCTACTCTCTTCCTAATCCCCCAACCAAAGGCCTCCTCCTTTCCCACCCCACCTCAGGCAGTCTCTGTAAAACGCCCAAGACCCCTTCCAGCAGGACGGAGGCAGGTCAGGTCCATGTGGAGGAAGGGACCACATGTGGGACATTTACCTTTTGCTCCGGGAGTCCTGTATACATTCCTGAGCCATGTAATAGAAACCCCACGTCCCAGATTGTGGCTGCCGGCTACCCCGTGCTTGAAACCCATGGTGACTGTCTGGAGTTAATATCTGATTTCACGTTTGCTACATAGAAATACATGAATGTGAAAATTAGAATCCTCTGAAGGTTAATGCAAACAAGACTTATTTCCATTTTAGAAACTGTGTATATG
>NC_133617.1:693073513-693103513 GCF_048593235.1 Sminthopsis crassicaudata
GGCGTGTAAAGATATGCTCTTGGTTTCTGCTTCAAGCAAAGGACTTCCAGCTGATTTCTCCCTATTTGGTCCTGCGTTTTCTTTCCCCTACCACATTCCTCATTTAGGAGGTGATATTTATATTTGTTTGGTATTGAAAGATTTCATATTGTCAAGGATTTTATATTTAATCTGAAGTAGGAATTTCCGTGTTCATTCATTCAATAAGTTCATTTATTCTTTAAATTCTTAACGGTGCAAGACACTGCGCTAGATGCTAGAAGGAGGTATGTGGAGTAAGGCACGATCTTCACTCTTATGGAATTCATATTCTAACTGGGAGGGGGAAGTAAAATAAATATTTAAGACAACATAGAGTGGGAGATGTACAAGCTGAGTATTTCCAGCGTGGGGAATGAGGAAAATCTTTGCAAAGTGCCTTGCATATATTATCTTACTGGTCTTCAACCTTGTGAGATGGGTTCAGTTATTATCCCCATTTTACAGATTAGGAAACTGAGGCTGAGAGCAGTTTTGTGACTTTGCCCAAGGTCTGAGGTGGGATTCTAAATTAAGTTCCATGAGGACAGAGACGGTCTCATCTAAAAGCATCTCCTTGGTGCTGAGGAAAATGCTCTGCATTCAGTAGGTGTGTAATGAATGCTTGTCAAGTTGAATATTTTACAGATTTGAGAATTTTTTTATTAGAGTACTTAGATTCTAGAAGTTTTAAACATGCAATCCAAGTGGCAAAAAGCTCAGTGTCTCAGGCTTCTGACCAATTGTTCTTATCATCCAATCGTTTTATATTGGTTTTCAAACAGGACCTCTGTAAGGGAACAGCTTGAGTTTTGACAATAGACATTAAGAAAGATGAGAGAAAGAGAAGGCATAATGGGAAAAAATGGAGGAGACGGGAGGCTTAGCCTCTGGTAGTTTATGGTGTTTTTAAAAGAAAGAGGCAAATAATAATAAAAGTAGCTCAGAATAGGGATTTAATTTTTAAAATACCCCTACTGTTAGCTTCCAGGCCATTTAGACTTCAGTACACATGTCAACAATGTCATTCATTTTCTCTCTTCTCTAAGTAAGGGTGTGGGGACTGAATGATATTGAAGGCTGCTTTTAGCTCTAACACTCTGGTTTTATATTTTAAAAAAAGTTTATATCAGACATTTTTGGATGCAAACCATAAACTTTCTGACAAACTTGCCCTGACTACAAAAAAAGGAAAAAAAAATCAAAACGATCAATAGCCTCATCCACTACCTAGCACAGTATCTGGCATATAGTAGGTACTTAATAAGTGTTAATTGATTGAATATCTCTAAAAACCAGTATATGTCATTCTGCCCTCACAGTCCTTTAACTAATTGTTTCCACTTTCAGATCTGAACAAACCTCTTGGAAACCTCTGCGGACATACAATATCCTCTCCCTCCTCCCTTTCAAATAGGGATTCAATCAGGCTTCTCAGCCTTCAGTGGCAGGAAAACAGGCAAACACATTTTGCAAATATTTTCAGCCCAAAGGGTTACAGTGCAAAGGTTTTGCCCCTTTTGTTAGCCCTGAGTTCAATCATTGTATCTGTGAGCATGTATTAATTATTTATTGTGTGTTAGGCAACTTTGAACACCAAGCAATCAAGTGATCTGAGGTTATTGGTTCCTTCCCTTTGGCAGTCTATAAAATTGAAGGGGTTGAATTAATCACTTTCTCAAGTTCCTTCCAGCACTGTCTTTGCACTTAGATTTCTCCTGCTGTGGAGGGATACCTCCAATAGACAATCAGTAAATGTCCATTAATGATGATTATGAGAACGGAGTTGGCTCTGTGGATCTGCTTTGAAAGAAGGCTGAATCTTTTTTTTTTTTTTTTTAAGGGATACTGTATGTAGAGGGAGCCCCTGGACTTGATTGTAGGTTAGGATGTTGCCTACTGCCTTGCAAACTCAAGAAAGGCAAGGGGTGCCCTCTTACTCCTCAGACTGTGGGAGTTTCCTATCAGTTGACTTGGCAAACCACAGCATAGACAGCCAGCACCTGCAGCTTTCTCTGAGAGTACACATCAGCTGCTGCCTTTTTGTGGGAAGGATAGAAAAGGGGAGCACCCGGACCCAGAGAGCAAAGGGGAATATTTTCTTTGTTCTTCTTTCAGATGCCCCGGTGGGTAAGTGGTCTTAGATGGACTGCTGCCAGGCCTGCGCTGGCCTCTGGCCCAACTCACCTGGAGCCACTGGCCGGGAGTCTCAAGTGATTGCTTTTTATGGAGGTCCCCTTGTTGAGGCAGGCAGCAAGAGACATACAGAGTAGGGACTGTACCCAGATGTGAAAGAATAATATAGAGAGGCAGCCCATCACAGACACCTCTGGGTTTAGCCTACCCGAAAGTCCTTGGGGACTGATGTTAAAGTAAATGTTTAACAACCCACCGTTTAAAAAAGAAAAAGTAAAATACAGTTTTAGGTTTAGTTCCATTATTAAGATGGATTAAGGTGGATACAGATCTGGAGTCAGGAAAACCGGAGTTCAACACTTACTAAGTCACTTAACCCCTGCTTGCCTAAGCTCCTCCTCTGTAAAATGGGCACACACTGGACTAGGAAATGCAAATCCAACTCATATCCTTGGGGATGGCTTAGAGTGTCTGAAAGAGAAAATAAAAACCACCATTACTTAAGTCCAGGCAATCAACAAACAGTAAATTAAGTGCTGACTTGTGGCAGTTGATGGTTTCTGAAGTACATATGCACTGAGGCCAGAACACTCTGGCTGAGTCTCAGAAGCCACAGCACCGAAGGGACCCTAGTCATCCTCTGTCCCACCCTCTCATCTTACAGATGATGATAAAAGGCCCTGAAGTGATTTGCCCATATCCGTGCCCAAGGCCCCGCTGGCCTGAGGCAGTGCTGTAGCATTTAGCTTTGGAGTCCTCCCGGGCTCCCTGGGAATCCCACTTTAGATTCTAGTCCTATGGCCCCAGGCAAGTCTGTCTGTAAGCTTCAGTTTCCTCATCTATAAAATGAGAGGTTTGGATGGGACCTCTAGTGTGTCTTCTAGCTGGAAACCTGTAATCCTCCACGTCTCCAATCAATCGGCAAACATTTATTCAGTGCCTACTGCGTACACAGCCCTGGATTTGGTCTCTGGGTATTACAAGGAGTGCCATTACCCCCAAGAAGTTAAGACTGTGAGATGGAATTTGTTTTACTCCCCCCAGCTTTATCTCTTTCTGTTTCAAAGCGAGCCTTTTGTGTTCAAGGTTCTGTTCATTTGCAGAGAGACATCATGGTGCAATCCCAAGAGACCTAGATTTGTTGTCCCAGGGTTTGGGTTGGTATTTATTATCACTTAAGTTATTGAGCAAGCCACTTAAGTTCTCTGGATCCCAGTTTTCTCATTTAAATGTAGATCTATGAACCCATATTCCTTTTCAGCCTTTCCAGCCTGAAGGGGATCTCCTTATCTTTACCCAGTTTCTTAATTTGCCCCTGACCCTGAGGGTCCTCTGTGACTTTGATGTCTCTCCTCCAGACTCTCCTAACCGCTCTCTTCCCACGATGTGATCTTTTTGGCTGCTGTTGCCCACGGTGGCTAGCACGGTGTAACGAACTCTTGATCTTTGCTGGGGTATTGCCTATCACCTGGGCCCTTATCCTGGCAAATCTTGCTTTTGAGCTCTTGTCAACATGATCACCTACTTTGTTGAATTGAAGTCTTTATTTAACACCGACACTATCTCTGTTTACTCTCATTCTAGCCTGTCTATAGTGTTGTGAAATTCCTGAACTGCAGAAGGCCGGTATCCAAATTCAATGACAAAAGCCCATTCCAAAGCTAAATTCAAATGAGCCGGGCATCTGTGCCTCTGGACAATGCAATGGAGAGAGGGCTGTAAGTGCATTTGAACATCCAGAGTGCCTCTGTCCAGGGTTCCCATGAAGCAACAGGCAGGCCGGCTCTGTGTGGACCAGTGGATGGCTAACCTCCCTCTTGGAAGGTGGAGGCTTTTTCAGGAGAGCCTTCCAGACAGCAAGTTGGTTGGCTCCGTGGTCCTGAAGCGTGGGAAAGGCTGACAGTCTTTATTGCATCTTTTTCTTTCCCCAGGAAAACGCACGAAAAAAGGCATGGCGACAGCCAAACAGAGGCTGGGGAAGATTTTGAAAATACACCGGAATGGGAAGCTCCTTCTTTAATATTGGAGAGACCAGGACTTTTCTCCCCAGCCCAGGACTTCTTCCTGAGCCAACACTAAATCTTCAGCTCTTGGAGGACTGCCGTAGTTACTGCGCTTCATCCTAGGGAGGACCCCAGTTAACTTTTTGTCACCACTCAAATAGTTGTTTTTAACTTTCAGCAGTCAGAGTGTACAGAGCACTGCTATAAATATTTTTTAATATAGACGTCCGTTCTCAAGTTGCTGAGAGTGACCATTTCGCAAAAAGTTAACCCAAGAATTTGAGGACCATTCCAGTCTTAGGAGAGTATCCCTTGAACATGTGCCCGAGTGCAAGGTGGTTTTGCTTGAAGAGATGCTGTCAGTCTGGAGCACACTCCCTTTGAAAAAGGAAGTGTGGACCAACGCCAGAGGCATCTGGGTACGGAGCTTGAGAAGGAGGTCGGAGTTGGTAAAAGTCTGGCGCTGGCCAGAGGTTAACAAAAGAAAACAAACAGAAAAAGAGAGAAGGGACGCTCCGTCCTTTTTTTCCCCTTTCTTTTTTCTCCCCAAGTCATTTTCAGACAAATGCCGAAAGCACTCGACTTGATTTCTGAGTTCAGTTCTTTTCTTCCCTGTTAGGACTGCAGGGGGAACGAAGGGTATTCACTGCACAGAAGCACTTGGAATTAGGAGACCACCTCGGAGACCAGAGCGCTGTCTGGGTCCGCACGGGCTTAGGGACGGGCCGGGGGCGGCGGGGAGGCCCTGGGGCCCGGCCGGAGCTGCGGGGTGGAGACGGGGCTGGGCAACGGCAAACGTGGCTGCGGGGCTGGGGGTCCCCCGGGGGCGTAGGTCCTTAGCTGAGGCTCGGTGTTCTCCAGAGCTTGAGAGACGAGCTCCCTAGAAACTGAGGCCGCGCCAGGGACAAGGACAAGCCGGGGAGGACCCCCGGATGAGCCCAGCCCGCTCCCTGGGTGTGCTGGCTGCGGGGAAGACGGCCCGTGCGGGCGCGCCTCCCCGCTGTGTCCGGGATCACCTCAAAGCACTTCTTACTAGAAAAGCGGGCTTCCGCTCTGCAAGTCCGAGGAGGGGCTGCACTAGCGGGCCAGCGGGGCTGGAGGCCCGACCGGCCCGGGCGGGGCCGACGTTGGGCTGATTGACAATTTGACTGGATATTTTTGTCTTTTTAACTCTTAGCGTTTGGTGTAGAGTGCTTTTATCTTCCTTTAAGCGGCTTGTCTGCACATAAACACTGAGGGGGGTGGGGTGGTATTTGTTTCTCAGGCAATCCCGTCTTTTAATTTTAGATGTGTTTTCCTAAGGCATATTTTTCATAGAATGTAGCTTGTAAATAGCTTTTTAAAATGACTTCTTTTTATAAGAGTAAAAGTATCTTTAGAAATTCCTTTCTATAGAATACTTCATTAACATTTATACGAGTTTTTTGCCGAGTATGATAAACTGTTGTATTTTCGTTTGATTCTTTTAAAAAAAAAAATTCCTTTTTTTTGTTTGTTTTTTTTATTTTTCCGTTTTTGTTTTTTTTTTCCCCCTTTGGAATTAGGTATTGCCTGAAAAACAAGTCACGTCGGTGCAGTCTTATACAGAATCAAATAGTACAAAAAGAAATCTATTTAAGACACATTTTGAAGATGACTCTTCAACTTTAATACCAGCTCTTTGTTTTCATTCTTGTATGATGAGGGGGGGATACAGTTATTTTACTAGCACCTTGTGAAGTGTTTCTGTGTTTTGTGATGATGTAATTTATTAATGTTTGTAGCTTTTTATATTTGTATATTTCTTATGAGCTTTGTTTATATACCCATTACCTGGATGAAATGTCCATGAGAAAACAGCTACAGGAAACAACTGAGGCCTTATTAACTAACCCACATCCTGTTCGAGTGGGACATGGGCTAGAAAGACTGGGAAAGATAGAAGAGTTAGTCTAATGGGGCCCCAGACTTAATCCAAACAGGTGTTTTTAAAGCTTCCTTTGACACTGTTCTTTGTCCAGCATTTATATTAATCTAATCCAGGCATCAAGCTATTTTTTTTTAATTATTTTTTTTCGCAACATGTACATTTCTAACAAAAGTTTATTGTGGCTATTACAGTGTTTTATTTACTGATTCATATCAAATGCTCTTGTATCAAGTCCATGGAATCTAAGTAAACTTAGATCAAAGTTTAAAAAAGTAAAATATTTCAGGTTTTGTACAGAACGGTGTTTCTGCAGTTTTCTGCCTTATTGATCTGGTTGAAGTCACAGTAGCAAGAACGGTCATAATATTTGTACTAAAAGCAGTCATAGCTTGACATTTGACCCTGTACTTTAAAGGCTGCAAAGTATTTTTCACCCATAATCTCTCAGAATTCTAAGTATGTGGTCTTGCTCCATCCTTAATAGTCACATCTATCCTGAATTTTTAGGAAAGTGAGGAGTAATGAGCACTTTTCCTCCTTAGACTCAGTTTCTTCCTCTGTAGAGTGAAAGTCGCCCTGTAAAACCACAGTGTGCCTGACCATGGCTCCCTGGACACGCTCAGGAGTTTGGAGAGGAACAATCTGTGAAAGGTCCTGGACATCCACAGGCCGTAGTACCATTGCTTTAGTTGCTGGTTAAAAAAGGATGGTCAGGGAGAGAGTGACTTGGGGTGTGTGTTGAGGAGAAATTAAAAACAACTGCACAGAATACACCTTTCTTCATCTTGGAAAACAAGATGAGGTGCCATTCTAAAACCTAGTGAAGTTTCACCTAAGGAAAGGGATTATGCCACCAGCCTAGGGTAGGAATGATTATCTGTAACAGTTGATGAGAGATTGAAACAATTCCTGAACTGAGACTAATTTACATCATTAAAGTGTCAAATTTTGTGGAGCTTACAAGCTTACACCTTGTTGCATGAACCCCCATTTTGCAGTCGTTACCATTCCTCACCCAATATTGCCTGCAAGTAGGTTAGGACTTTGGTACCATTTGAATTTGAGTGGGATCATTTGCCTCTCCTGGCTGTTATCTGGGAAGAAATGCTGAACGTTTGCCAAAGGGCAGTGTGGGGGAGTGCATGGGCCAATTTGCCCCTGAGAAAAGACCTAATTTTGAATCCAGACACTTGTATGGCCCTCCGTTGAGTAAACTTTTCTGGATCTGTAAAGTGGGGGCTAAGAACACAGGTAGTCTTACTCAGGATGATGATTAATAGCCCAAAGAGGTGATTTATGTAAAGGACTTTGAAAGCTTTCTACATCAATGGTAGCTATAACGGCTACATCAATGGTAGCTATAATTGGGTACAGGAAACCTCTGGCTGTAAAAACATAGAAAGCCTTAGGTTTACCAGCTCCAAGTTTCCAAGGTGGTCTTTGTTGGAAACTCAGACCTTAAGCCTCTCTAATTTCATGCATTCAAAGGATCCTGGTATTAGAAGTATAAGGGGTTTTATTTAGATAGGGAGCACCTAGTCTAACCCTTTTATAGATGGAAAAACTGAGGCCAAAAGAGATGTGAGACTAAGATTCATCTGGGTAGGAATTGGAGCCGGGATTCAGTCCATCTGACTTGGAATACATTGCTCTTTCTGCTGTGCTGCCAAGGGAACTAGGAATAAACAAGTGACTCCGGCAGTAGGATTGTACAACTGTACCAAGTTTGCCCTCCTCGGCTGCTGCCGACACCATGGACTCCTGGGCCTTGGGGAGGAGCCGTCTGGAATCCCAAAGCCCAACAATTCCTGGGAGCTGACATATTTTTCCAGCACCTTTGGATTTTTTACTTTGCTCATAACCTTGTGGGGGGTGGGAAGTAAGGTTTGCAAAGGTAAGATGGTTAGTACCCCAATTCCTGGTGTTACAACTCCCAAGACCAATGCATTTTCCATACCACTCAAAACTGCTTGAAGCTGAATTTTCTTCTGGAGGAGCCATGGACCTGAGTTTACTTCCTTAGAAATTGAGTTGACTTCCTTAGAAGTTGAGTTGATTAGGAGAAAGGTAGGCTAAGGGATACCGAAAATAGCCGGTGAGACTTTATTGGAAATCTTAAATCTGTAAAAATGCAAAGGGAAGAATAGAGGATAATGAGAGGATCTGGCCTATGGAAGCTTTGATTGCAGATGTCACATCTAATGTGGACTGATTCTCCTTTAATGAAGCTTGGGGGGCTCCTAGAGAAGCAGAAGGACTGGACTTGGGAGGCAGAAGACCTTACTTTGAATCTGGGCTGTCACCTGAGACAAATCCCCATTTCCTCAGTTTTCCCATTTGAAAGGTTTAGATCCTTAAGGTCACTTCCCAGCTGTGACATTGATGAATATTGAAGTAATGGAATTTTCACAGAGTAAAGAGACTAAATGTATCCTAGTATAGGCCAAATCTGAAAAAAAAGCCTGGGGAAGAACTTTGGCCACTTCAGTGTGGCAGGCAGGAACACATTTATGCTGGTCTGATGCCAAGTTGGTACTCTGGTGAAACTTCTGTTGTGATGACCTTAAAGGAAGACTGTCGTGGCCTTTAAATAAATTGGGCTTTTCAAGATCATATTTTTCCTCAGATTGACTGTACCCCTTATTCCACTGCTCATCCCCCCTACCCCCCACATCTACACACTCACAATATAATACATTCACTGATGTGCTGTGGGATTTCTTTGGAATGGATGGTTCTGGGCATTCATTTTATGAATTTGATCAATGTCTCCAAAGTTATTAATGAGCATATTAATATTCAGCAGGGTGCTGCAGTAGAATGCTTTTCAGCTTAGGAGAGCTGGCTTCTTTTGCCATCTTGACCATTAACTTGTGACCTTGGACCTTTTGCTCTGAAAGCCCTCTAGCATGTTCCCTTAATTTAACTACTCTGGGCCTCATTCCTCATTCATGAAGTGTCTAAGATTCCTTTTAAATTCTAAAATTTCACAGGCTTGAAATCTTCCTGGGTAGAAGGTTTTGCCTTCCACACCTAATGTCTACAAATTATTAGATCTGAGGGATAAATGCTATTAGTGGAAGAAGGGTGACATAAAATAGGAAAAATCAGATGGTATCTTATGCCTTCTTATCCCTTACCTGCACTGAAAAAATACTCCTGGGAAGCTGGGAAGAGCTTTCATCCAACCTGCCTACAACGGAAAGCAGACGGCCCTGGGGAAACTGGACTGAGTCCTGTTGTTGTGAATCCTTTGCCATGATGCTTACTTGACCCCTTCCTCACCACCTAGTATCTCAGGCTGGTCCATGTGGCTGTGCCATGTTGTTTGAAGCTAGACTTTTCCATATTTCTGTGTTTCTTAGAACTAGCTATGGTCTCCCATAGGGAAATGGCTCTGCCTTCTGGTATTGCCTTTTGAGTTCTGATTGCAAAGGACTTTGGGTAAGTCCAACCAGCGAGACTGACATGAACTGGGTCCTATGAACATTTCCTACCTATCTAAGCCCAACTTGACTACCAATCATTTTTCACCTCACTCTGGATCTTCTGTCTCTTGGCTCTCCCCAGAAACCCACATTATAGGTTTAAAATATGAATAGAGTAGAATATAAAATTTAGAACTATGTTGTCTCATTTTGTGGATGGGGAGCAATATAATTTGCCCAAGGATATACAGGCACTAATCAGCCGAGGGACTCTACGTGTAGTTTTATAGAGTAATAACACAAATGGGGAACCTATTAGAATACAGAAACTAGAATCCAAGAATGTGTTCAAATCCAGCTTTGCTGTTTACTATGTAGGTGACTTCCTTTAAAATGAAGCAGCTAGCTGAATTAGATGATTAAAATTAGATAAATGAATTAGATAATTAAAACCATTGATCCTAGGAAATTTCCATTTAATACAGTAAAAGGGTCTTTTCAACTTTATTCTTTTAAACCGAGGATGAGAAAGGGCAGACCAAAAGCTGACATCTTGCGGATCTCATGTCCTTGGAGAGAGGCTATTCTTGGAGAGATTTGTTGGAGAAAAGGCTCGAGCATCTTCCCTCTCCTTACCATTTTTACACAAGAAGCTAGAAATGGGAAAGGGACATAATTAGTAGGATAAAAATTTGAAACCATCTCCCAATTCAAGTCCAGCTAGGTGTTTCAATGAATAAAGAACTGGAGACCCGAGTGCAAATCCAGCCTCAGACAGCTATGTAACTCTTGGTAAACCACTTACCTTTTGTCTGCCTCAATTTTCCCATTTGCGAAAGGCGTTAAATAATCCCCTATCCCTCAGGGTGGTTATGAGAACGTTTGTAGAATGTATCACAAAATTGTACCACAGCATTATACCATGCTGTCTCTCAGTGTCCAGACACATCATTGCTATCTTGGTGGGAGCTTTAGTTCAATTTCCCCTGCGCTATTTAAGATTACAAAGTAAAATTAGCGTTAAAAACCCAGGTCTTTTGGACTTCTCACATTGGCTATGTCAATCATGCTCCTTTGGGGAGCCTCTATATGGAAGTTTCTGGCCCTGTTGACAGCACCCAGAGATCTGGCCAGCTGCATCTTACTCCCAGATTACAGCAGATTATTATTTCACCTAGAATTCTGGGACTGACAGTGTTTATCCCTGGAGTCCCCCCCCCCATTGTCCCCCAAGAATTGCAAATGAATCCTCTAGAAAAAGACCGGAGCCTTCGTAGTCAGAGAACTTGACTCAGAATCTCGCTTCTGCTAATTCGGTTTCCTTTACTGCACAGAGAAGAGGATCTCTTCCATCTCTTAAAATCCTTTGATCACGCTGAGGGGGGTTGTAAGGGCCGCTGAGGGGGTGACTGGCCACTAGGTGGTGCCCTGTTCCTTCCAAAGACCCAGCCACAGGCTTCAGTGCAAAATCACAAAGAGAGGCTCTGATGGGGAAGTTGACATGTTTTTGCTCTTTAAAAAAAAAAAAAAAAGCAAATTTTTATTTTCTCATTAGGTTGGACTTCCCTGCTCCCATCCCCATTCACAAGGGGCAGAAAAGTTCAGAACATTGAAAAGTGACTAATTCAAGGACACCCCTCCCACCCAATGTTTCAAAAGAGCTGGAAACCTTCATTCTCTGTTGAATTAGAATAATAGAGCTAAAAAAAACTTTCAAATTTCTCTTGTGAATGTGCCAGGCTGAATGCTCATTTTTTTTTTTTTTATAAAATAAGTAATAAACTTTGGTGGCTTGCTTTTTAATTCTATCTTTCCTCTTTTCCACAAAAGTTTTGAAGAACTCACATTTTCCCAATGAAGCTCAAGTTAAATTTGTCTTGCAATTTATAGCGGAAAAGGAAATAGCCTAGGATTCTGGGTTTTGACTCTGTGTCTGTCTCTGTGGGAGGAAGCAGGTTGCAATCTTCCTAGATCTTAGTTTTCCTTGTATAAAATCAGTTGGTTTGAATGATGCATTTTCTATAAAATCATTTATTAAATGCCAGACCCAATGACAAGTGATGGGAATAAACATATAAAAGTGAGATAATCTTTCCCTCAGAGGAACTTACACCCGTTACGGGGAGATCATGTGTACACCTGAAGACTGTTTTGGAGTGAGAAATCAAGGTCACACAGGAACTAAGTCACAGAGATACAGGGTGTAGACATTAGGCCACGTCCAAGTCTGGGGCAGGTACTTCCCGGAGGGCAATTTTACACCCAAAATGACAGATCCCTTAAGAAGTTATAGAACTGGGTGTCAAATCTAGAATCTCTAATTCTGCATCCGGGCTAACACACGTGGATGCACTAATATTTTAGGAACTCAGAAAGTCCTCAAAGCATTCTGAGAAAACCAAAGTAATTCCTTATGAAAATCAGGTTTAGCAACCCCTCTCCTCCACAATGACTTTTAAATATTAAGATTGCTATCTTCTGTTTTTATATCACATTCATCTCTAAGCCCCTCCCACTTCCCCTAGCCAGTGAAGGATTCCTTGTAACAACTAATTTTTTTTTTTACAAAGTTCAACAAAATCCATCAATCAAGTCTAATACTGTGTGTAATAGTTCATGCTTGTCCTACACCTCTGCAAAGAAGGGAGGAAGCTATATTTTATTATCTTTTGTTCCTGAGTTTTCAAATTGGTGGATTTCAATCGAGATTTTTCTCATTAAGAAATCACCAGGATCTATGTATATTTGTTTGTTATGTACCACCCAATACAAACATGGACCAGAGTGCAGAGCCCTTCCAAAGCCTCACGGCTATCTCTACAGCTCTTCTATATCCCAGGTAGAAGCTGGGTTATCATTGATCTGAGGGACCGATGGCTGGTAGGGAAGGTGAGGAGATGAGGATCTTCCACAGCAGTAAGAGAGGAGAGGGACAGCATCTGAGTCACACCATGAACCCCGATTATCCCCACCCCCTCCTCTAAACAGCTCTTAAGATTGGTAGAAGGAGGTTCTTGATCAGGAATTCTTTGAAACAATGAAATGAATGTTCTTCTTTGCCAGAAAATTCAACTTTCAAAGAAATGGAAGTTTTGATTTGGAAATACATCAAATCACACACGATGAAACAGAGATTCGGGTCCTCCGCTGTGCAGAGTACACCTGTTCTTTTAAGAAAGCCTGTGTTTATCCCTTCATTGGGCTGCAGAGTTAGGAAGTCAGAAGGACCCTCAGGAAGTGTTTGGTCTCATTCTTCTTATGGGGAATCCGAGGTTTAGATACAGGCCGTGAATTGTCTGTGCTGAAAAGTAATAGAACTGGGGTTGGAGCTTGAGTTAAAGCATCATAAACTGTGAACTAGAAGGGATTAGAAGGGTATATCATCCAACCTCCTCTTTTGATAAATGAGTAAACTGAGAACGAGAGACAGAAAAAGTGGCTTTGGACCCCAGGTCCTGTGATTGCCAGACTAGCGTTCTTCCTGCTGTACCACCATGCCTCAGCCCTCTGAGAATGTCAGCCAACAACACTCCAAGGATTCTTCCTGCCCCCCCGCAGCAGACCCAGCAGAAGGGTCTCCTTTGCTATCTTGTCAGCTGATTTCAGGCTTCTGTTTGGGGAGAGAAGCAAGGTATCCAGGTGGTTTGGGGGCAGATAGTGACAGACTTCAGAGGTCAAGCAAAGCCTTCAGAATGGGGTTCCCCCTGAAATCAGTAGAGCCTGACAGACGGACTCCAAGGCCCGGAGTCAGAGGAGAACAGCCCCTTTGGGCTGGAAGCTTTCAGAGCCACATCCAGGAGGTAACGCTCGTGCCGGGGTCCTGCCCAGAATAAAGGGAATTTATTCTTACAAACATTATGAGCTGGCTTCATTTACATAGTGCCAGGAGACTTGGCCTGTGATCTGAATTTTTATCCAAGACTTTTATTGTCTTAGATTAGCCTAAATGAGAGCTCTTCTTCTCCTCCTGGGATGCCCCCTTCGCCGTCTCCCGTCAGGAAGAATTAGCCATTCCACGGTGAAGGCTGTAATGTCTTCCTGTTGCAAAAATGATGCTGAACTCTGCATTAGTTGCAGCTTGGGTGACTCATTGGAGATGACTGTTGGAAAAGGTTCAAAGGAAGGAGAGACAGCAACTCTGCATGGCAGTTTGGTGCTGAGTTACCACATTACCATCGGGTAGGGGAATGGAAGGGGATGGGACCTGATCAGAGAAAGCTTGACAACTGCCCCACCCTGCCGGAGCTGAGGCCAAATGAGAAATTCAGATGCTGCTGGGTGGGCACGGGATGCGGAGACATGTTGGCGATTCTCTTTTCTGGCTCTGCAGAGGTTTGGGATGGGGATGGTCTTTTGACGTACTGTTGACAAAGTTCGATGACCCATTACTTAGTTTCCCCAGATTTAACATGTTTGGGTATTGTAAAGCAGTATGTTCCAAAATGAATATTTTTTATTTCATCATTCTTTTAATTTTATTCATGGTATTAGCACCCATTGTTCTGGCTCAAAAATTCAATATCTTTTATTTCTTTGGTTCTTTATTTTTTTTAAAAAATTCCTTTCCTCCTAGTTCTTTATAGAAATCTGTTAAATCTCATTTCTTCTTCTTCTTCTTTTGCTGAGGCAATTGGGGTTAAGTGACTTTTCCAGGGTCACACAGCCAGGAAGTGTTAAGTGTCTGGAAGTAGATTTGAACTTGAGTCCTCCTGACTTTAAGGCTGGTGCTCCATCCACTGCTCCACCCAGCTGCTCCAATTTCATTTATTCTTACACTCAGCACCTCCTTTCTATTCCCACTGACAACAATTTAATCTAAACCCTCAATCAATTTTCATTGGAATTATGGTAATAGCCCTCTAACTCATTTCTCTGACTCTGGCCTCTACCCCATCTTTAAGTCATCCTTCACACAACCATCATAATCTTCCTAAGTCAACACTTCTACTGTGTTCTATTTACCTCTATCCCAAAACCTTCTTGCCTACAGAAAATAATATAAACTCCTTGTTCTGGCATTCAAGGCCTTACATCATCCTGCTCTAAATTAATTTCCCTGTGGGTCATCATAATTATTTACATATCCATCTCTACTGTTAGATTGTAAGCTCCTTGGAAGCAGGGTCTTCTTTTTATCTTCAGTGTCCAGCAGTGTCTTTTTTATAGAATAGATGCTTTCAAGAGTTTATTCAACTAATTTGAATTACTAGGGGCCATCAGAATCTTAACTCAATGCCTTGAGAATATCAAGGTCTAAAGCAGGGTCTGTTTGAGAGAATTTTGGAGTGAGAGAAAGAAAGAAATAGGCTCTTGGCGAGCCTTCAATCATAGGACTAGCTCCAGTCTGGAATGCCATTAACTGTTTTTTAAGTATTATTTTTTCCATTTTAATTAGGTAGAGATTTTGAGAACCAGCCATCTGTGTGTGTAACTCTTTCTGAGTTCTTATAGCCCTAGGAGATTTTGTATGAGTGCTGAATTCTATGTCATTACAACAAAAACTAGATGTCCACTTCTCAGGGACATTGTCGAGAAGCTTTGTGCATTAGTTTGGAAGATTAAGAGACTGATCTGCAAGACAGTAGGATATTGAGAATCTGACTTCACTAGATTTGAGCTCCTTCTAGACTTGGGAACTTAGTGAGTCTTAGAAACATGGGTAATTCAATCCTGCCCAGCTTCATCAACTTTGTTTAATTTCCTAATACATGTGTAACCTGACTCTAAATTAAAATGTAGATATTGAATTACACTTCTCTACTGATGTTCATTATGAAATTAGAGATGCATTCCTTTATAAAAAGACAGGCAAGGCAATAAGTATTAATAATAGTGCTTATTATATGTTAGACACTGTGCCAAATGCTGGAAATAAAAAATAGACAAAAAAGGAATTATTACCCTCAAGAAGCTTACAACCTAAAAGGGGAAGAAAACACAAAAAATGACATTAGAAAGAAGTGTGTGTGTGTGTGTGTGTGTGTGTGTGTGTGTGTGTGTGTGTGAGGTCCATAAAAATCAGGAACATAGATAGGAAGGGAATAAAAGGTTGGCCAGCTTAGGCCCTTCCCCAAAATGGAGGTATGGGAGGAACTGTCAATGAGAGAAGGAGCTATTATGAAAGATGGATATTCCAAGGTGAATGAAGGTTCCAGAGTGAATCTGAAATGGAGGCATGGTGTTGAGAACCAGAAAGCCAAAAGCACATCTATGAAGGTAAGGTACAAAGTTTGGGTCTTAAAAATGAAATCACTAATAAGACTGCAGGAAAACTTTTAAAATCGTTGTCTTTAAAGGGAAAATATTTTAGGAAAAACATCAATAAAACCTGAAGATAAAAAAATATAAATGTGGTTAGGAAGAGTTATCTAATGCTGGTACAATAGTATAAAGGTCAACAACATAAGCATAAATTTCAACTAAACAGAATGTATGAAATAGTCTAGTGTATATGTAAGTTATATGTAAGTCTAAGTATTGACTTAGAAAACTACATATTAACATTATCTATGTTCTATTGTATTTTTATTAACTTTGTTAAATCTTTCCCTACCATATTTTAATTGCTGGATTGTTGTAGACCACATACTTCATGTATGACATCTCTGTTTTAAGACACTTATTAAAATGTTAAAAATAGACTTTGTGCTTGGAAGATTCATCTTCCTGAGTTCAAAAATGACCTCAAACGTAGCTGTGTGACCCTGGGCAAGTCACTTTCTCCCATTTGCCTTAGTTTCCTCATCTGCAAAATGAGCTGGAGAAGGAAATAAAAAAATATTCCAGTATTTTTACCAAGAAAACTCCAAATGGGGTCACAGAGTCAGACATGACTGAAAATGATTGAACAGCAATAATAATTTTTTTTGTATCCAAGTTTAAACCCAGGAAACTATCCATAGATCTTGGCGACCCTTCAAAGTTAAGAACTACTGATATAGAGAGTATAGAAGAAATATATAATATGATCCACAACCTCAAGGAAATGACATTTAATTATAGGAGAAAAACTAACACATGTGGAAGAATTAGAAGACAGTTCTTTGCTGAGATAGATGGTTCTGATTCCAATCAATTAAATAACAAGCATTTATTAAGCACTGGGGATTCAAATACAAAAATGAGACAAACTGCCTTCAGAAAACTTATATTCTATTAAAGGTTATAGAAGATTTATGGGTCATTATGTTAGAAAAAGCTTGCAGAAGAGGTGGGTTTTAGGTCAGTCCTTGAAGGAAGTAAAGAGATGGAGGAGAAGGGACTTTTAGACAAACTGTATAGAAGTAATAGCCAAATGAGAAAATCATTTCTGGCATCCATGTCAAAGAAAAATAAAGATCTTTAAATGAGAAAAAGTAGATTAAGCATTGTTAAGAAGGAACTGAAGGATATAATGGGTGTTGCTTTAAATGAATTCAAATCTACACAACCAGGTGAATTTTAACCCCAGCTACTGAAAGAATTCAGGTGTGATTAAATCACTATTTACAAACTTAGCACTGGAAGGAAGCTTTAAGATTTTACAGATGAATAAACTGAGGGTTAGAGAGGCGAGATCACATGCTATATCTCACAGGTGGTTAATGGCAGAAACGGGATTTGAACACAGATTCTGTGATCACATGTTTAGCATCCTTTCTCCTTCAGCATGTTGTTTTCCTCTTGGAAACTTTGAGAATATATGGAGAAAAGGCATTATAGCAAGAGTGGTGAAATGAACAGATGCTTTTTGGTTTTCCAAGAAAGTAGATTTCACAAAGCTCAGGTCAGTGAGGATGATTTAGAATCCTGATAAATTTGTAAAACTGTAGGTTCTTAGAAAAACAAATCAGAGATCTCTAATATAATTAAAAACAAATCACTTCAAACCAAGCCTACAAGTGTGAAGTCAAATTCCAGGGTGAGAAGATTCCTGTTAGCATAGTATAAAAGTCCAGAGATCCAGGAGTGAATCCCAGAGAGGGAACCAGCTAGGATCTGGGAATTTCAGCTGACCATATAGGAGCTAGTGCCATGACGTTATCTACCAAAAGAGCTAATGGAATCTTGAATTATGTTCATAGAAGTCCCATTGTATTAGTCAGACTACAGCTGGAAGATTAAATTAAGCTCTAGCCGACATGTTTTAAGAGGGATATTGATGAACTGTAGTATATCCAGAAGAATGAAATCATAAAATTATGCTATATGGAAGTTAGGTAAAGTATAGGGTATTTTTCTTTTAGCCCAGAGAAGAAAAGATTTAGTGAGAATAGGGTGGTTATCTATCGGGATATTTACAGAACTGCTACATGAAAGAAGAAGGAGAATAGAATTAAGACCAAATGGTGGAAATTTCAAAGCAACAGAGGTCTGATCAATGAAGGGAAGAATTTTCTAAAAACTGTAACAATGGGATCTAAGAGGAGGCTGTCTATGATGACATCATGAGGAATCCTGAGTCGGACAGTACCTCAGACTAGATGATGTTTGAGACCATCCAGTTTTGAAATTCTATGATTTCATGAGAAAGGAATGGGTGGGGTCCATGAGATGAACAATGATGGGACTTCTCTGAATGGAACAGCAATTTATGGGTGGTGAACAAGAGTGAGAAATAAGTTTTGTGAGGCCAAGATAAAATTAGGGAGGATCTTGGAGCAGCAGGCAGGAGTTTGACCTCAATAGGCAGGAGGAAGTTATCAGCAATCCTTAAATACTGTAATAATTTAAAGAAAGTGAATCAATCTGAGAGAGTTCTTGTCCATTGGACAGGCAGACAGACTGTAAAGGTCACTTATGATCTTTACAGACTCTTCCAACACTATCAATTTATTTGTGGATAAAATCTGTGGTTTCATCAGTATAGAGAGCTCCCTGTTAGGAGGGTCCCTTCACTAATGCAGCCAGGAACAGTTCTACAACTTATAATCTTGAGTTTTCTGGGACTTTCCTTCCCCACTCTTTGAAACGGAAAAATATGAAATATTTTCTAGACCTCAGTTTCCTCATGTACAAAATGAGTGGGTTGGACTTTTGGACCTAATCGTTAAGGACTTTTCTAGCTCTAAATATATTATCTTATTATATAAGTCAAACTTTGCCTCCTACTTGCCATGTGATCTTGGGTAAGTCCTTCCCTCTCCTCTGAGCTCTGACCTCTTTAATTAATTAAATTTTTAACTAGATGACTTCTAAAATCCTTTCTAAATCTATCTTATAGTTTTATGATTCTACTTTGAAAAAAGAAGGAAAAGCTAAAGAGATACCAAAAAGAGAAGTAGGAAGGGGGAGATGGGAGAGCGCTTCAAGGAAGCATAGGTTTCTTTATTTGCCAAGGATTAGTTTGGCTTCCAGGTGGAACCTATTGGGCGAGTGTCAGAGCTGCTGATTTTGCTAAGTGTCTTTACAATAGTAAATGACTTTCTTTATCTCCAAGGCCCCAGTGCTGCCTGACCAGTGTCAGCATTGATACTGACCAGGCCCATCGCAAAGGGCTGGGTTAGGGCATGGCAATAGCTGGCTGACCCCCACCCTGTGGGATAGTGTGTGACTGCTCTGATGGATAGTCCTTATCTTTCCTCAGCTCTTCCCCAACTTGTGCTCCGATGAAGTGAGGCAATAATAATAACAGCTTACATTTATGTCATGTTTTACAAATCTATCCATCCATTTATTCATATATTGAGCCTATCTGTGTCACTCTCCTTTCAAAAACTGTGATGTACTAGGAAAATCACTTCACATCTTTGTGGCTCAGTTTCCTACCTGTAAATTGAGAGGGTAGGTGGGTAATAGGATCTTTAAAATCCCTTTCATCTCTAAATTTTAAGAACCCTAGAAGGGAACAAATCAGCCATGATCAGCCATTAACACTTTAAGGTGAATGTTTATTGGATTATTAGCCCTAGGGGATAGTAACTCACTGAATAATTGGATGCAGAATGAAGAAATATTAGTGAAGGATCCAGGAGAGGTTCAAATTATCTGATGCTACCCAAAGAATAAAGTCCAGGGATAAAGAGGACATGGTGGTATTCACTAGAAGGATTTGATTTAATTTGAAGGCAAAATTAGGAGAGATGATGGAAATCACTGTATAGTAGAATTAGACTTTATATAAGAAAAAAACCCCAGAGTGCACTGCTGAGGAAGGAAGTCTCTCCTGGGAGGTCCTCAAATGTTTAAAAAGTAGAAACAAGAGAAGCACATCCCCCTCCTGGCACTTCAGTGAGATGATCAGTTGTTTGATTGCCCAAGCCCTGATCTTATCCTCCCTCCGTATTACAATGGGCTCTTCCTCTTTTCCATCAAGAGGTGGGAAAACAGCCATAAGATTGTAGGAGATAGATCAGAGTGGGGTCTTCATTGAGGAGCTGGGGACTGTCATAGTCAGACCCCTGCCTGAGTGAGGAAGATGATTCTGATAGCTGTGTGGAAGATGAATTGGACAGAGGGGAAGGCATGAGGCCAATTAAGAGGTTATTATAATAGTCCAGACAAGTTGTGATAGAGGCTCTGTGAGTGCAAGGAAGGGAACAGACATGAGAGATGTACGTGGACATAGAAATGGTTAAAAAAACAATTTGGAAATAGGAAATGGAGATGGGGAGTCGAGATGGCTTTCAGATTAGGAACCTAAGTGATTAGGAGGGTAGTGATTCTTTTTTTTTTTTTAACGCATACATATTTATACAATTATCTTGCTGCACAAGAAAAATCAAATCAAACAGGAAAAAATGAGAAAGAATAAAATGCAAGCAAACAACAGCAAAAGTGAAAATGCTATGTTGTGAACCATATTTAATGCATAAAGTCCTCTCTCTGGGTTTAGATGGCTCTCTTCATCACAAGACCATTGGAACTAGCCCGAATCATGTCATTGTTAAAGAGAGCCATGTCCGTTAGAATTGATCATTGTATAGTCTTCTTGTTGCTGTGTACAATGTTCTTCTGGTTCTTCTCACTTTACTCAGCATCAGTTCATGTAAGTCTCTCCAGGCCTTTCTGAAATCATCCTCTGATCATTTCTTATAGAACAATAATATTCCATGACGTTCATGTACCATAACTTATTCAGCCATTCTCCAACTGATGGGCGTCCACTCAGTTTCCAATTCCTTGCCACTACAAACACGTGTATGTGGGTCCCTTTCGATGGTAATGGTATTCTTTTTTTTTTATTTAGAATTTTTTCCACAGTATATATGCATGAGTAATTTTTAAAATAATATTATCCCTTGTATTCATTTTTCCAAATTATCCCCGCCCTCTACTCCCTCCCATTGATGGCAGGCAATCCCATACGTTTTACATATGTTACAGTATAACCTAGATACAATATATATGTGTAAATACCATTTTCTTGTTGCACATTAAGTATTAGATTCCGAAGGTATAAGTAACCTGGATAGGTAGACAGTAGTGCTAACAATTTACATTCACTTCCCAGTGATCCTTCTCTGGGTGTAGTTATTTCTGTCCATCATTGATCAACTGGAAGTGAATTGGATCTTCTTTATAAAGAGTTGAAGATATCCACTTCCATCAGAATACATCTTCATACAGCATTGAAGTATACAGCGATCTTCTGGTTCTATTCACTTCACTCAGAATCCGTTGATGTAAGTCTCTCCAAGCCTCTCTGTATTCCTCCTGCTGGTCATTTCTTACAGAGCAATAGTATTCTATAACCTTCATATAGATGGTGATGGTATTCTAAAGAAAATATAGGCGAGGAGGAAGCTGTCAGAGGAATGATAATGGGCTCTCTTTTCAACTTGCTTAATTTGAGATGCCAGTGGGGCATTCAGGCACAAATTTTATGGCAGACAGTTGGAGATTCAGGACGGGAGATGAAGAGCAAGAATTCTGCAGTCTATGCAAATTCCCATATGTAGATGCAAATAAGTATAGAATGGGGGATACCTACTTCATAGGACTTCATGTGAAAAGGGTAGAAATACAATCATGTGATGTTGCCACCCAAATAGCTGATACAACTTTAGATTGCATTCATGAGACCAGAGTCAACAAGAATCGCACCTGGAACATCTTAGGCTGTGTAGGTACCACATTTTAAATGAATGTTGACAAATAGAAACATGTCCTGAGGAGGGAGACCAGCACAGGGAAGAACCTGGATGGAAATCACACCCTACAGAAGCAACATAATTCAGTGGAGATCAACTATGGCTCCAAATCCTTAATGTTCTCAGATATCAATCTTTTCATCTGTAAATGAAGGAGTTGGACCAAATGGCTTCCAATGATTTTTCATATCTAAATCAATGATCTAAAGAGCAGATGAAGAAGCTGAGGGTGTTTAGTTGGATAAGTCTGATGGGCTATATGATAGCTCTTTGAGGACTGAGAGCTGCTGTGTGATAGAGAGAATAACCTCATTTCATATTGTACCATGGGAGAACATTTTGTTAAAGAGTCAACTTTTAGTCATATGGAAAACTGAAGAAGTGTCAAGAAAAATGAGCCCTGAAGATTGGCATGTTGGACAATATTTTGTCTGAGAACCCTGATTCCTGAATCTACAGGGACCAGATCTGTAGGCTGACCGGCCTCCCCCAAAAGTTCTCTTTCTGACCTAGTCAATTCAGGCATATCGGGTGATACTGTCCATCTCAGACCAACTAGCCATGTGACCTCGGGCAAATGATTTAACCTGTCTGCCTCAGTTTCCTCATCTTTAAAATGAGCTGGAGAAGGAAATGGCAAAACATTCTAGTATCTTTGCCTAGAAAACCCCAAATGGGGTCACAAAGAGAGAGACACGACTGAAAAAAGGACTGAAACTGAACTGTACAACACCTGATCATGAGCGGTAGGAAAACAAATATGAGTAAGACTCAGGAAGCAAACAATTCAGTTTTGAAGATCAAATAAGTATATAAACAATAATAATCATCATTTAAATAACTTTGAAGTTTGCAAAGCTCTTTGCAAATATAATCTCATTTGACCCTCAACCCCATGAATTAAATGCTATTACTGTCCCTATTAATCAATCAATCATCTATTAAATACCTGTGCTAAGTACTGGTCTCTGCCCTCAAGGAACTCACAATCTAATGGGGAGACAATAGATGAAGAGACTGAGAGAGAATTACCCAACTAGTAAGGTCTGAATTCAGGTCTTCTAGATACTAACTCAAGTGGTCTACCCACTATACCACCTAGATACACAAACAACAGTACTGGGAATTAGAATGAGAAAGATACAGAGGAGAAGTCGAATAGGGAGGAATAATGCATTAGCTAAGGAGAGCGGGAGGAATCAGAGGAGCATCATGGAGGAGGCAGTCTCCGAATGGGACCTTGAAGAAAGGAAATTATTTCAAGAGATGGAAATGAGGAAAGCATACCTTCAACGGAGGGGAAAACCTGTACATATTCAGGGAGATGAGATGGTATAAAACTTGCAAACACATGACTAGTCAGATGATTTGTTGCACTGTAAAGTGTGGAGGGGGAGTAATGCTAAATGAGGTTGGAAAGAGAAATCAGTACCTGACCATATAATACCTCATGTGCCAGCTGCTGTAAGGAGTTTATAGTTTATTCTGTAAGCAATGGGGAGCTTTAGAAGGTTTTCAGGGGAGAGAAGAAATCAGATTTGTATGTTTGAAAGGCTATTTTGGCAGTGGTGCAAGGCAAAATTCATAAGGGGAAGAGGAAAGGGAGGCAGGAAAATATCTTAGTAGGCTATTCAAATAAAATGGAGAATTAGTCCACTTTTAACCAGGCCATATGAGAGACTGAACTAAAATGTGGCAGTAATGGAAGAATAAAATGGACACATGGAAAAATATCTTGTAGGGAGAATGAGCATTTTGGAGGGTTGATTGGAGTTGAGAGAGAGGGTTGAATCATGGATGAGTTCAAGATTATTTTTTATTTAATATTTGAGTCCCCCCAATACATGTAAAAACAAGTTTAACATTTTTTCCAAAATTGTGAGTTGCACATTCTCTCCTTCCTTCTTATCCCTCTTCAAAAAAAAAAAACCCCCAAAAACCCCAAGCAATTTGACATAGGTTATACATGTGTAGTCACGCAAAATATATTTCCAGCTAAGTCATGCTATGAAAGAAAACAGACAAAAAAACCCCCAAAAAATAAAGAAGGAAAGAAAAAGTATCTTTGATCTGTATTCAGGCTTCACCAGTTCTTTCTCTAGAGATGGATAGCACCTTTTATCATAAATCCTTCAGAATTGTTTTGGATCATTGTTTGATGAGAATAGCTTAAGTTATTCACAGTAGAGTATCATAAACTATTGCTGTTACTGTGCACAATGTTCTCATTCTGCTCATTTCACTTTGCATAAGTTCATGTACGTCTTTCTAGGTTTTTCTGAGAGCATCCTACTCATCAATTCTTATAGCACAGTAGTATTCCATCACAATCATATACAATAAATTGTTCAGTCATTCCCTAATTGATGGAATCCAAGGTGTTTTAGCCCATGAATCTGGAAAAATGGTGTCACAAAAGAAAGTGAAAAAATTAACGAAAGGGGAAGGTTTTAGAGGGAAAATGATGAATTTGTCTTTGGCTAAATTGCCTCTAAGATGGTAGTTGGACATTCAAATGGGGGCTTACAGCAGAGAATTGGATATCTGAGGTTACTCAAAGTAGATTCAATAATCATTTGAATAGAAGTGAATGAGAATGAATGAGACTCTTCAGAAGGAAAAACTAATGAGAAAAAAGGAAGAACGCCAAGGTCAGAACTCTGAAGGGAGGTGAGAAGAGGGGAACCAGGAGAGAACAGTATCGTAGAAGCTAACAGAGGACAACTAAGGGTTGGCTAACAATATTGAATGCTGTAGAAAAAGTCAAGGAGGATGAAAATAGGAAAAGGTGATTTGGATTTGGCAAGATAGAAGTCACTAGTGATCTTAGAGAGATAGGTTTCAATTCTGCCTCTACTTGAAAACCTCTAATAATTGGGGATCTTACTGTCTACAGAAGCAATTCTTCTTTGGATCAATTCTAATTGTTAGGAAGTTTTCCTGATATTAAGCAAAATCTGATCCTATGAAACTCAATGATTATTTCTACTTCTGCTGTTGAGATTCAAACAAAATAGACCTAATCTTTTTTCTCTGTGGTAGCCTTTCATATACTTTAAGAAACTTATTGTGTCCTCTGGAAGCATTCTCTTCTCCAGTCAAAAGATTCCAAGTGTCTTCAATTGAATTTTTTTAATATGACAAGGTTTGAAATCCCTCCTCATCATGGTCATCATCTTCTACATATTCTTCAATGGATCAAAGTCATTCCTAAAACATGGCACCCAGAACCAAACATATTCAGACCCAGATGTGATCTGATCAAGGGCATAATGATCACTTTCCACAGTCTAATCCTCGTCATTTTATCCTTTTATTAATACAGCCTAAGTTTACATTAACTTTGTTGACACTCACATCACACTGTTGACTCATAATGGAGTTGCTGTTCATGATCTGCCAAATAGGCATTGGATTCAATTCAACAAACATTTATTAAGCATTTGCCACATGCAAGATCCTGGGAACACAAAACTCCCTCAAGGAGCTCATGAACATATCTTAGTCTCCTAGCTCCTCTTACTCTTTGGACTTTTCCATCTTTGTTCCCACTGCCTTTCAGCCTGTAGAACCCTTCACCCTCATGGACCCCTCCTCAAATAGTTGAGTTCCTGCCCAGAACCTCCTTTTGAGAAAGTGCCCAGGCAAGCCATGCTCTCCTCTCTCTCAGTTCTGACCTGTTTTTGGAATTTTCCACTTTACCCCTTTCTGACTACATTTCCCACCATTATGATGTAAGTTTTTTGAGAGTAGAAACTGTCTTTTTGGTTGTATTTATATTCCCAATGCTTACCATAGTGCTTGTAACATCATAAATGTGCTTAACAAATGCTTTATTAAGATCTAGCTATTTTATTTAATCTATCTATCTATCTATCTGTCTATCTATCTATCTGTATTTATTGTGTAAGTAGGTAATACACATTACATATTACATTTAAGCATAAGAAGATAGCAATTCAAGGAAATTATTTTTTTAACTTAGGGGAGTCAAGAATGTTTATAGACAGAAGGCAAGAAAGCAGTAGAAAGGAAATATTTAAGAGAACTGACATTTATTTTGTACTCTAAAGTTCACAATATGCATTAAAAATATTTATCTCAATTGATGAGGAAACAGAGACAAAGATAGAGACAGATACTATCTCTGCCAGCTCCCAGTAAAACACCAATTAATGAATCTCCAAGCTAGGTGCTCCCTGGGATGGAATTTTCCCCCCATCAGCCCTGGTCCTCTCCATTTCTAGATGACAATGCCCACTGAATGAAACCCTACAGGCAATTTCCTCTTTGCAGCTGTTTCTTTACCAGTCATTTGGTTCCTAGGAAAGTCTGTTCTTTCATTTCCAGAGTATCACCCCCATTCCCCTAACTACTTGCCCCTCACTCTCTGGCCTTCAGATCTGATTCTCCAGCAGGCTGATCTTGACTCTTCTCCTTTGTTTGTCTCCATTACTCCCATCCTAGACCCTGTCCTGGTGATCCTCAGGGACCAACACCAAAGAGGCAGAGAATGACTGATGGAAGAAGATTTGGGAGAAGATAGATTTGAAGATAGAGATGGAGTGATTAATCTTGGCAAGATAGTTAATTATTTAGTTATTTCAGTCATGTCTTGACTCTTTGAATCCCCATTTGGGGTTTTCTTGGCAAGTGGTCATTTCCTTCTCCAGCTTATTCTACAGATGAGGAAACTGAGGCAAACAGTGAAGTGACTTGCCCAAGATCATGCGGCTGGTTAGCATCTGAACTTAGGCAGAAGTAAAAGACCACCTCATCCTCTGAAACCAGAGTGAAAAAGAAAATGAGTGAAGAGAGTGTAAGTTTTTTCCTGAATATGGGTTGTACTATTTGTTCTCTCTGCATCCCCAGCCCTTAAAACAGAGGTTAGCACATAGTTGGTGCTCAATAAATACATGTAGATTGATTGACTGATTGCTGAGACCATGTCATACAAAGGTCCTGGAGAGTGCAGTTTAGTGGGAACGTGAATGGGGTCTTGTCAGTTTCATTAAGTTGGTAAACTTCTAATATTTTAAGGTAAAGGAGAACATTTAAAGAGGGAGAGGAAAAGATGTGTGACCTCACCTTCAGTTTCCTTATGTACAAAATCTGAAGTCTTTTCCAACTCCTCTAAGTCTATACTAATATTATCCTTTTAGACTGGTCTCTAAGTATCTGAACACTTTCAAGTGGAAGAAAAATTAGATTTGTTCTGCTTGACCCAGAGGGCAGAGCTGCTTCATTGTGAGGGATCCAAAAAATCCTAACAATTAGAGAAGGTTCAAGGTGGAACATCCTGTCTTGGTAACGGTGGATCCTCTATTCCTGGAAGTTTCCAAGTGGAGGCTGGATGACAACTTATTAGACATCCAGAGTGAGGATTCCATTGGCTTTGGGCATGCCTTCCAGTCTTCCTTCCAATTCTGGAAGGTTTTTGATGTGTAGTAGAGGAAAAATGAGGGGTGTCTCCTCGGAAGCCTTGATTGAGGAAGGTAGGATGGAGAGTTATTTGCTGAGAGCATGGCTGTGTGGTGGGTGAGGTTGGGATTGGAGGAGATTCTGTGCTGTACCTCTTTTAAAAATCAGATGAACCCATCCTGCCGATGAAACTCACTCCTCTCCTTCGTTTTTTGTGGCAGAGCTTAGTGATCTCATGCCCTTGGGTCTCTTTTTCTGTAGAACAAAAGGCTTGGTCCAGATCAGAGGCTCCTCACTTTTCTTGGTCCCCTGGTTCTCTGGTTTTCAGTAAGCCTTTAGATAAAGATTTGCCTACTGTGCACATATAGTAAATAATTTCAATAGGATAACAAATATTTACAGAATATTCCCCATATTACCTCACCAAGCTTCTCATACTTTCTGGGGTATCTTTATCCTAGATTAGGAACTCCGTGTTCTAGGTGATCTCTTCCTATGATGGTCTGTACTTCTCTGCTTCCTTCATCTGGAACAATGGCTCCTCCTTGGTCTGGGTCCCTGAGGATCACCAGGACAGGGTCTAGGGTGGGAGCAATGGAGACAAACAAAGAGAAGGGTCAAGATCAGCCTTCCAGAGAATCACCCAGACAGTGAAGGGCAGGGTAGTTTGGGGAATGGAGGTGACACCCTGGAAATGAAAGAACAATCAGTCCTTATAACCACAGTCTTTCCTAGGAACCAATTGACTGGTGAAGAAACAGCTGCAAGAAGGAAATTGCCTGTAGGGTTTCATTCAGTGGGTATTGCCAGCTGGGCATGCAGAGGACCAGGGCTGATGGGGAAAAAACCATCCATCCCAGGGAGCGCCTTGGCTTGGAGAAATAATTATTCATTAATTGGTGTTTTACGGGGAGCTGGCTGTATTTGGGAAAATAAGAGTGCTTAGGGATTAACTTTTTATAGTGACCAGCAACTGGGAACACTTCATAAATCTGTGGCTTTATAAACAAAGGATGCCATTACCAAGGAGGTAATTTCTGGGAGGATTATATGTGGGGAGGCTGTCAGTTACTTCTGATAAATGATGGCTAATAAAATTGTTGTTTCTACTGTGTCTCCATGTATACCGATGAACGCTTGTCCAAGAGGCCCCTGGGCTTGTACGCTGATGCGCTCCCATCTAAGGCCGATTTCCCTCCCCTTTTTCCTCCACTCCCTCTCCCCCACATCACATTCCCCCCCCTCAGTCCTTGTGGCTGGCCCGATGAGTCACAGGAGGAATGCAGGTTATTCCAAACAATGGCAGGGTGCCATTTTGACATAAAAATGATGTTATTTCCATTAACATTTGACATGGATTTGTAGGCCCCAAACAGCCAAATTCACAGCATTCATGTAAACAGTTTGAAGTTGCTCTTGCTACATTATGAGATAGTCTGCTTCTCCTCAGCTCTTAAAAGCATCATAATTGTAATTAATTATGCTGCCTTCTGGTTTTATCATGCAATGAACCACAGTGTTGGGCCAGGCTTCAGAGCAAAACTGTTTCAAAATGGGAATAACTCAGCCTCTCCCAGCTAGCAGTATTTACCAAATATTGAAATCCATTCAATTTAACTAACATCTATGAAGCCTCCATTAAGTTTAACACAGACATAAGGGACACAGAGATGAAAGGAAAAAATGACCTGCTGCCTGCCCTCGAGGAGCTTACATTCTACTAAAAGGGAATAGAATATCAACAAAAATAAGTGCAATTCAAGGAAGACTGTGACATAGAAGCAGAGTGATCCAGATAAAAGTATAATAGGAAAATGTGAAGAGAGGAACGTTGATTACAGCTGAAAGGATCAGGGGATGCTTCATGGAGGAAGTGGTATTTTATTTGAACCTTAACACTAAGGATTTTAGAAGGCTGAGAAGAAAAAAAAAGTACTATATTTCAAGTATAGGAGATAGCTGATGCAAAAGCCTGGAGGTGGGAGATGGAATGTTTAATTTAGGGAACTTAGTTTGCCCAGAACAAAGAAAAAGCAAAGAGGTCTAATGTAAAGTCAATCTGGAGAGATCGGTTAGAGCTTGTTGTGAAATGCTTTAAATGTGAAGCTGAGGAGTCCCTATTTATTCAGAGGTATTAGGGAGCCAATGAAGATTTCTGAGCAGGAAAGTGACTCAGTCAGAATTGTGCTTTATAAGAAGATGATTTTTTATAATTAATTGGAGAATGAACTGGAGAATCTACAATTTAGAGGACTGTTAGGTATGAACAAAAAATATATATACAAGAGATGTTACTAGCTGTATGACCCTGGTCAAGTCACTTAACCCTGCTTGCCTCAGTTTCCCCATCTGTAAAAAATAGTTGAAGAAGGAAATGCTAAAACCACTCCAGTACGCCAAGAAAACCCCAAATTGGGTCAGACAAGACTGAATGACAACAATCATATTTGAGAACCTTGTTTTGCCTTTAACAATGAATTCTATTTGAATATATTGAGTTTTTAATGTCTAAAATCCACTGATGGAGGCGCCTAGCAAACAAATAATGAAGTTGGAATGTAGCTCAGAGAGATTTGGGCTAGATATAAAAATATGACAGTCATTTGTATGGAATTGATAATTAAATCCATTGTACCAGAATTGGCGCATATGGAAATGAAAAGACCTAGGGACAGCTTCATAAGGGATACCTGTAATGAAAAAAATTGATATATTTTGCTTTATATCAACCTAATTTCTTAATATATCTTTCATTCCCTTCTGCCCAGTGAGTAATCTTTTGAAAGAAAAAAATTAAAGGAAAAAAAAAACAGGTCCAGGAAACTAACCAATGTAATTGAGTCTGACTAAATGCATACACACATACACTTTATACATATTATCAGGATATATTAGGATATATACATATATATATATCAGATGAGCTTCTGAGGCAGGAGTCTTTAGACTCACCATCACTGTCTTCCACTTTTCAAGGCCATTCTTAAATGTTATAAAGGCCCAGAGAT
Organism: Sminthopsis crassicaudata; assembly: GCF_048593235.1. NCBI lineage: Eukaryota > Metazoa > Chordata > Mammalia > Dasyuromorphia > Dasyuridae > Sminthopsis > Sminthopsis crassicaudata. The sequence goes on from NC_133617.1 coordinate 693,103,508, forward strand.
TAGTTT